>NC_045806.1:108507900-108592900 GCF_009873245.2 Balaenoptera musculus | reverse complement strand
CATCATGCTGGTGGCGTGCGGGACATGTCCAGGGTGTGCATGAGTGGGTGAGAATATGGGCGCTATGTTTGTGCAGCCAGGCGGGGTTGCTGAGCGTGGCTGTTCGGACTGTGTAATAATGTTCGGGCTTAAAAAACATTTTAACTTGCACAAGGGGAGTCTTTTCCTGATTCTCACAGGGCAGCACCTGTGGGCAGCCCCACTGTTTTGGCCTCTGTCTGCTGCCCACCGGGCAGGGACCCCCACGTGTGAAAATGGGAAGGATACTCAGGCACATTCAGTCCAGGCCTCTCCTTTCTCAGATGAAGCATCCATGCCCAGGAAGGGAAAGCTTTGGCTGGCTCTTGGCTGAGCTGAGACAGCTGGGCCAGGGCTGGGTGGGGAGTACATACCAGTATTGTCCCCCGGAATCCAGCAGGTACATCTCATCTGAGGACAGCTTGCGGTGCAGCTCCTTGGTGGGGCTGGGAAGGGGAGAGACGCTGAGCAAGGAGCAGCCTAACCCTGAGCTGGGTGAGGTGGGGGTCCTGAGTGAAAGCAGAGGAACCTCCTCCCCCCTGGGGGCCGGCCTTCTAGCTAACTCCTTTGCGGAAGTCATCATCTCCCAAAGGGCCCTGGGAGCCTACTGAGCTTCTGCTGCTAATCTCCTCAGCGCACATCTGTTCATCCTGCACCTCTGTTCATCCTGCACCTCCCCAAGCAAGGCCCTGGTCCCCAGGGAGGGGAGAAAGGAAAGAGCCCCGAATGTGGGAGACGGGAGAACTTCAATGAACACCTAGCTGAGCTATCTCTTTTTACATCAGGAGAAACAGGTCTGCAGAGAAAGGGCTCACAGAAGGCCCCGAGGGGAAGCCGTGAGGGAGCTGGACCTGGACCCAGATGCTGAGTCTGGGGCTTTCTCTAACTTCTTGCCACCTCTGGGAGCAGAGGGCCCCAAGAAGCCAGGGCACAGGAAGGGAGGGTACCCGAGGGTGGAGCTGGAGAGCAGGAGTTGATAGGGCTGAGGAGTTCCTACCCTGTTACTCTCTAGCAGGGAGAAGGGGCTGGGCTAAGGCAGCCGAAGGCTTGGGGACACTGGAGGAGGGAATTCTGGGATGGGTCAGGCCAGCCACTGGAGGGTGTCTGCCCTCTCCCTGCTTTGCCCTTGCCAGGCTGAGGCCTCTGGTTGGCTCGACCCCCCACCCCCAAATTGCATCAGGCGGGCCTGCAGGTGTTTGTTTTGTACGGAGCCAAACATCTGGCCAGCCTACATCTTGGGCCCACCTTGGTTGGTTCAGGCAGAGTGAATGGGTCCTTCTCTCCATGTGCTTGTGAGCTTTAAGAATTAAATAACTCACAGGAAGCCAAGGAAAAACATCCAGCAGCAGCCCCACCATCTCCCTTTCAGATCCTTCTGCCCAGAGTGCTCACAAAGTCCCAGCCTCTCGAGCAGAGAAATTACTCAAGTCTTTTAATTCAAAGGAGACTCCCAACGCCCGACTGGGCTCCGTGCCCCACCTCCAGCCTCCACAATGCTAAAGGCCTCAGAGCTTAAATGTGGACTCAGGTCCTCCACAGAGCCCCAGAAAATTCTTTCTTCTGAAGTACCTGTAGTGGGCCAGGGCAGCATTCAGGCCACTAGCAGAGATGGTTTCAAAACTGGATCCAGAGAAGAACTCTTCTTCTCTGGAAAGGACAAGGCAGGGATGGTCAATGAATGGGCCCAGGATATCCAACAAGGGCAAGTGAAGGTGACGGCCACCTCTACCTCAGCCAGGCTCCACTTGGCCTTCCCAGTCCCACCTCCTGCCGCTTCCCAAGCCCGGACCTGTCACTCATAGACCACTCAAGGTCAGAGAAGCAGAGATTGTAGAGGCCAATTTTTCCTCCTCTACCTCCATTTTATAGATGGGGAAACCAAGGCCTTGTGTCCCAAAGTGAGTTCCTAGTAAAGCAAGAGTGAAGAAACCTAGCTCCCTGTATCTGAAAACTCCCTCAACTCCGGAGCAGCATCCTGGGCTAAGTGTGCCCTCAGGGAACCTCCCTCCCCAACCTGATATTCTCAAGCGGTCCAAGGTCCTACCTGGCCTGAGCTGGCCTGAAGCAGACACTAGGGGGCGCTGTTGGGTTGTGGCCCTTCAAGTTGTCCCACTTTCCGCAGAGCTGGGGAATGTCATCCAACACCGCTGCCCAGCTTCCCGACCATGACCACCCAAGAACCTGTCACTCCTTGTTCCAGAGGAGCCCTCAGATACAAGGAGGGTCTTCCTTCCCCCATAAGGAGACCAATCCCCCCTCCCTGCCCCCACCCCCACGCTAAGACAGTCAGCCGAAAAGGATGGCTGTGGTCCTTCACCCTCGGAACTTCTCCAGCAGCTCTGCCCCTGAGAACTCATCCACGGTGCCTTTGGGCACGTTCTCCTCCAGCCAGACCAAGTATCGGATCACAGCCACAGCGTCCCGCACCTGGAGCAGGGCAGGCAGAGAGGCGGGCCGAGGAATGGTCTCAGCCGGGGCTCAGGGATGAAGGAGATGGGGGGACTGCTCTGGGAGCTGAACTTTAAAAACATGAGGGTCTTACTGGCTGTTCGATGATATTAAGGGATTCTTATTAATGTTTATATATATGATCAGAGTGTGGTCATGTTTTGAAAAGAGTTCTTGTCAGAGATACTGAAATGTTGATAGAAGAAACGATATGATAGACGCGATTTGGTTTAAAATCGTCCAGCAGCCGAGGACGGGGAGTGGAGATAATGAATGTAGGGTTGTAGAGGAAATGAGATCGGCCTTGAGTTGATGATTATTGAAGCTGGGTGATGGTGATGGGGATCATTATGCTATTTCCTCTACTTTTGTATATGCTTAAAATTTTCCACAAGAAAAGTTTTCAAAAATGAGGCAGCGTATCCTAATTTTAACAGGAATATCCAAAGGGGCAAGCCATCCTCTCCCTGCGGTGAAGGAATTATTATAGCTAACACTTATTTAAGACTTGGAATGTGCCAGGCAGTGCTCAAAGCAATATATTAAAAATATATAATTACATAATTATACTTATACATATAGAACTATATAATCATTATATAAGTATCATATATTTATGTAATTATTATATATTTATATGTACATATTAGATATATAAATGCATATATGTACACTATATATATTTATATTAATTATGTATTACAATGAATATATTTAAACATACATTATTATTTATACTATACAATGTAGATACATGTCTTTAATCCTCACAACAACCCTCTGCTATGGGTTATGGTTATGATCCTCATTTTACAGAGGAGGTAACCGAGGCCCAGAGAGGGGAAGTGACTTACCTAAGGTCACCCAGCTAGGAGATGGGTAGAGGAACTAGGATTTGAACTCAGATACCATAGCTCCGGGGCCCAGGCTCTAAACCACTGAACCACGCTGGTAACAACAGAGTGGAGCACAAGTGGGTGCCCAGGAGTTTGGCGTCCACGTCTCTGTTTCACTGAGGGCCTTCTTCAGGCTCCTCCGGCAGGGTCTCCTTTCTAACGCATCAGACCGGGAGCTCCCCAGAGGCTCGTGTGTCTGCCTGCCCATGGACTTACATGGCTGGCCCTGAGGAGGGTCTGCTCCTTGCTGTTTTTCACCGCCTTGGTTACCATCACTGGGGAGTAGGTGTCTGCTATGAGTTTCTCCTGTGAGGGGCAGAGAGGAAGCGGTCTGGGAGCCCTCTCTAGGGCACGGTGGTGTTTGAAAAGGATTGGCAGGAAATTCCAGCTCAGATGAGACTTGCCGTCTCCTGGAGTGGCAATGCCCTTCCCACGTGTGCTTTCTGACTACGCAGGGCTTTCCTAGTTTTCCCTTCCAGCCTAACCTTCCCTCTCTCCCTCCCTCCCTCCCTTCCTCCTCCCTCCCTGGTCCTGGATCCCAGCAGCACTCTGGGGTGGATCCGAGCCTGGTCCCTGCCAGCCACGGGCTGTTCTCACAGTGTGTTTCCTGCACATCTCATATCGTGACAGCTACCACTTATTGAGTGCCTGCCGTGAGTTAGGCACTGGGCTTTACATGCACTGTCTCCTTTAAATCTCCTCAGAGTGACTCTTTTGAGGTTGTGACTCTTAGTGCCATTTTACAGGTGAGGAAACGGAGGCCGGATTGACTAAATCACTTGTCCAGGGTCATGGCACAACCAGTTCTCAGTCTCAGGTTTGGTGACCTCAAAGCCTCTGCTCTACCAGCCTGTACTCCCCCAGCCTCCTTGACAGTCTCTGAGCTCTCTGTGGACAGATGTCCTGTCTCTTCCCGGGGAGCCCTAGAAGGGGACTCAGTGTACCACTGCTGACTGACCAACTGCCAGAACGGCCCAGGGGCTGTCCCCCCACCACCCCGCGTTAGGTTGAGACTTATCAGGGCTGTTGGGGGGTGGGGAGGACGGTGCCTGGCAAACCCACCTTGGGTATCACTTCATAGAGCCCATACGAGGTGTAGCTGGTCCCGATCCAGATCTTCACGACTCCTGAGGTGTAAGCCTGGACGCTGTCACGGACTTGGCCGTAATCTTCGAGTTGCACACACATGGAACCCGTGCAGCCAGAGTTCAGGTACTGCAGGGTCTCGGAGCTAAAGCGACTCTTGTTTGCAAATAACCTAGGTGGAGAGGGGAGACCAGGAGGGTCCAGAGAGAATCTAAGGACAGTGCAAAAGACCAGCGGCCCTTTGTTCCTGGAGGTGAGAGGAGGCCTGCGCCAGGCAGCTGAGCAGACCAGAGGTCGAGGGGGTCAGGACAAGCTGATCGGAGGCTTCCTCGAGGGTCCTGCTGGGGCAGGCATCCCGCTTCTGGGAAGGCTGCATGTTGGGGCAGTGAGGAGTTGGAGGAAGTCCGTGACCGCAAGCCAAGGACAAGCCCTACCTGATGGAGGAGTCAGTGAGCAGCGTGTAGGAATAGAAGAAGGGGTTATAAGGGATGTCACTGCTGCGAAGGTTGAAGAGCCCTGGGGAAGAGAATTGATGGGGACTATTTGAGGCTGACCCGCCTGACGCAAGTACACATGACACCTTTGCCCTACTGTTGGCTTTGGCCTCCAAGGATCCCCAGCCGCACGCCCACATCCTCTGCCCCTGAATGTTTCTCAGTCTTTCCGGAGCGGGGGAGGGTCTTTGAAGCACTAACGAGCGCTAGGGGCACTTTCTCCCAGAAAAAGGCAGATACCCAGCCAGTAGTCTGCACACGGTGTCGGTGGGTTCCCAGAATACCTGAAGCCCAGAGCTGGGGTCAGGTGAGAAGCGCTGAGCCACGATGGGATAGAATAGGGCTGCACGGGGTGCTAAAGCCGGGAAGCTGAGTGCCCTGGGCTCGTGGCCAGCAGGTTGGGAGGTGTTTGCTGGGCCTCCTCCCCTTCATGAGACAGAAGCCTTTGCTGCTGGGGTTTCCTGGTCCTCTGATGGCCCGGGGGCTGGCCCCAGATTGCACAGGGCTTCCTGGTTTCCTTAGCGAGCAGACGTGAGCTCCTGCCCTCACCTTAGTTCCCGCAGGCCATGACCACGGAGCTCTCAGAACCCATGGGTCAGTGGTTGCTGGGGGAGGAGTCCTGTGCTGCAGGGCCCAGGAGGCTTGGGGGTTGGGGGGAACCCAGGCACCCCCCTGCATCCACAAATCTATACTCACAGGCCGTCTCATCAAGTGCGGACAGAAGCACGGCAGTTGGGGCCTCACGATGCTTCCGCATCTGGCTGCGGATGCCAGATACTTTCTCCTGCCAGCTGCTTCCTAGAAGCAAAAGAGCCAAAAGAAAGCATAAGTGATCTACCTTCTCTTTGGCACTCTGTTCCTGAGAGGGCTCCCTTAGGGCAATAGTTTTCCATTCCTTTAGAAGCAGTAGAACCCTTTCTTTAACCAAACTCTTGCTTGTGTAATCATTAAGGACATGGGCTCTTGACCCAGACTGTCTGTGTTTAAATCCTACCTCTGTCATTACTTGCTGGGTGACCTTGGGAAGATTAGCCCCTCTGTGTCCTATTTTGCACATCTGTAAAATGGGGATGGATTATAATAATAGTGTCTACCTCAATAGAGTTGTTATGAGGTCCGAATTAACTAATATTTGTAATGTATGTAGAATTGTGTCTGGGTGTATAGAAAATCTGGTATAACTTTCTGATTAATAAATAAGCATGCAAAACAGAGATCAGGAGAGCAGCCCTAGTTGAAGGGCAAAGGGATAGGGCTGGGCCGTGTTTAATCCTCTTCCTCGCAGTAACCCCAGCGCTTACTAAAGCCACTTGGGTCTGGGCTAAGCACTTTGTGTACATTGTTTTAATCCTTACTTGGCCCATTTTACAGATAAGGAAATTGAGGCTTCAGAGAGGTAAAGTGACTTATCTATGGTTTTTATAGCTGGCAAGGGGCGGAACTGAGACTTGAACACAGGTCTGTTTGACTACATGGCTCACACTCTTAATCGGTATAGACATTGGACTATCTTGCTAACCTTGTTAGTCTCCAACCTTGTCCTTAAACTCTGTGTCTCAGAGCTGTCCTTTCTGGGATGCTTGTATCCTGGTTCTAGGACTTTGGTTTTCATCTTTTTTTCCTGCTCCCTGTAATCCCTCTAAAGAGTCTGCCGCTAGGCAGGGCTAGGAATTTGCTGGCAGAAGATCATAAGCATTAAGGGTCCTAGTTGGGCTGAGAGATTAGCATAAACAACATAATTCAATTTAAAAAATCTTTATGCAAACAGGTAAAACTGTTCATCAAGAACCAAAGCTTTGGGTGCGATACTTCTTCTAGGTTTATTTTATTTTATTGTGGTAAAATACACATACCATAAAGTGTTATCATTTTAACCATTTTAAAGTGCACAATTCAGTGCCTTTAAGAACATTCACAGGGCTTCCCTGGTGGCGCAGTGGTTAAGAATCCGCCCACCAATGCAGGAGACATGGGTTCGAGCCCTGGTCTGGGAAGATCCCACATGCCGCGGAGCAACTAAGCCCGTGCGCCACAACTACTGAGCCTGTGCTCTAGAGCCCGTGAGCCACAACTACTGAGCCTGTGTGCCACAACTACTGAAGCCCGCGCGGCTAGAGCCCGTGCTCTGCAACAAGAGAAGTCACCGCAACGAGAAGCCTGGGCACCACAATGAAGAGTAGCCCCTGCTCGCCGCATCCAGAGAAAAGCCTGCATGTAGCAACGAAGACACAACACAGCCAAAAATAAAATAAACAAAATAAAATAAATAAATTTATATATAAAAAAAGAGGATTCACAAAATTGTGCAACTACCACCACTATCTAATTCCAGAACATTTCCATCATCCCAAAAGGAAACTCTGTAGCCATTAGGCAGTCTCTCCCCATTTGCCTCTCCCCCTGGCCCCCGGGCCCCCGGCCACCAGTAATCCGCTTTCTGTCTCCATGGATTTGCCTACACTGGATGTTTCACACAAATGGAATTCTACAATATGGGGCCTTCACTGACTTCTTTCACTTAGAATTATGTTTTCAAGGTTCATGGATGTGATACATTTTTGAGACAACAAATGAAAGCCAATTTAAATTGTTTGATACACACAGGTATCTTTGAGTAACTACTTTTCATGTTCTTCCCTTTGCTCTTTGCCCCCTTTAAAACCTGTGAGTGGCTGGAGAGAAAGTCTCTCTTGTCTCTGTGAGCTTAGAGACTCTGTTCTTGGGCTTCCAGGCCCAGTTCTGGCTCTGGATGGCTTTTCCTTGAAGACTAGCAGCCTGTGATGGCTTGGCTTCCTCTCACTTGTGGGAAGTGATAAAACCCATGTGAATTCTCTCCCAGTCCCTGGAAGATTTTCCCCTTTATCCACTCCTCTTCCTGACATAACCGCACCCTTCTTTATCCGAATGGGATGAGTTTTATTTATGATGGAACTGTCTTGGATAGCAAGTTTCTTTAAAAACTGCGTCAAGATGCAGAAAGTTTCTGCAAGTTACATCAGAATGAATAAAGAAAATTGGACACAATTTTGACTTGTTTCATCAGACTCGCTATTTTGAAATTTCTCTCCTGTTTCTGGGATTCCTTTCCAAACAAGAAGTGTGCATAGACCTGTGTGTGGAAAGGGACCTCTCAGATTGCCCAATGTTTCTAGGAATCCAAGTCTATGGGCTTGTTCAGAATTCCTAGGGAGGTAGGGGCTGGTGGTGGCCAAGACATTGATTCATACTCAGTAGCCTGGGTTCGGTCAGTTTAGTTACTACTTATAAGAATTATAGAGCCTATTGTTCTTTTATGACATATTTAGATGGTGTCAACACGGTCAAGATTATCGATGTTAGAATTTTGGGGGTCAGTTAATTTTCCTTTGCGGTCCGGCCAAAACTTGAACCCTAATCTGTGCCACAGACTGAGCTTGAGCTTAGTTTTTGCTTCCTTTGTCCATGCCAGCCCATCTGACCCCGGCCATCTTACATCTAAATTCCCTATCACAGGAGGACCAGAAGTCAAGGTCTGAATGATTCAATACAAACCAGTCTTCACTACCAGACAAGAAGCTCATATCATGTTTGTTTCTCTCTTTAGAGGGGTAGGTGTTTTTTCATCTTTCTCCGACTCCCTTGTTTCCCCCCTTCCTGTTCCCTCTTGCTTCAAATCCTGACACTCTTTATTCCAGCATTTTCTAAATATGCTTCGAGGAACTTCTGATTCAGACTCTCTGAAGGGATGGGGCGTAGAAATCTGCGTTTTAAGAAAGCATCCCAAGCTATTCAGGCGCACATGAAACCATTGCTTTGGGACCTCTTAGGATAAATTTTTCAGCCAAAGGAGCAGCAGCGGGGGCCTGTGTTGCTCCAAGGTGGGAAAGAGAACGGGCGTAGGAATCACCTGTGAATGCCTCCTGCAGGGCATAGATGGGCTCACTTGGCACCGGAGGCCTCTCTGACCCCCACAGCAGGTCCACAAGGTTGACGGTGATGGACACCAGCTCTCTGCCAGAGTCTCGGAGGGCCACGTTATATCTCTCCCAGGAATCTGCAGAGGCAGGAAGGAGTCACTTGTCCCTTGCCTGGGTATGCCTCCGGGAAAATTGTGACTCAGGCAAAGCTCCTTCTTGTCCCCTCTGCCTCCTGTTCCGCTCAAGCAGCCTGGGCTGTGCCCTCTCGCCTTCCTCCTTCAGCTTGCCCTGAGCCCGCCCCAGTGCTGCCCACGGTCAATTAGCTAAGCTCGCCCTTTTAAGTGCCAAGGGCTGCGGGGCCCTCTTTTCGGTCCTGTCTGTTTGACTGAACTTCAGTGCCACAGCCCAAAGGAATGGTGAGGTTCAGGCCACTGGAAAGGCTGGCAAAGAAGCCAGATCTGAAGTGGGAGCCTTTCCGTGCATATTCATGAGGACGGCACCCTGGGGGCAGGCTGGCCAGCTGGCGGGGGCACTGGAGCTCAGGGAGCTGTGTTCCTGGACGGGAGGAGAGGGGACTGTGCTTCCTTTTGTAAAAAAATTGTTTGGCCACGCCATGTGTGCCATGAGGGATCTTAGTTCCCCGACCAGGGATCAAACCCACGCCCCCTGCAGTGGGAGCGCAGAGTCTCAACCACTGGACGGCCAGGGAAGTCCCAGGGACTGTGCTTCTTTACTCAGAAACCCTCTCAACTCCTTTGACCCTTCCAAGCTGCCTTCCAGAAGAGGGCTACCAAGTGGTTCTAGTGCCCTGATTGTTAGAGTTCCAGGGCACAGAGGATGGTTCTAGGTTTAAGAACATCCTGGCCTACCCACTGGCTAGGTCTTAACGATTCCCTGAGTCTTCTAGGTTGGGTCTCTGCACTCCGGACTTAAAAAAAAAAAATCTATGTTTATTCTTTTAAATGTATCTTCATTACACAATCCAGGAATACACCCTTTTTGCAAAATATTCTGCAACTACAAGTTCAAACACTCTATCTTTAGAGTCACCCTGCACCTCCTTCTACCAAGATGTGCTTCTTTACATCCTGAGGGTGTGAGTGTCCCTCGCCGGTGTGGACAAACGCAGGGACTGAGGGAAGAACATACTGATGGAGAAGAGGAAGGGGTCAAAGCCCACACGCCCTCTAACAGGAATCTCGGTGAGGAGCCAGGTGACAACAGGAGTGGTGCCAACTGCGAGAAAGACAAGAAGGGACACTGAGGTTACCCCAGGCCCTCCAGCTGGGCTTCTGTCTGTGACAGTCCTTCCATGTCTGTCCTCCTTGATATCCACCTCAAAGATTAGGGACGGCTGCAAATTTCTTGAGCTTCCCACAGGGGCCCAGCATGGTCTTCCACGCACCCCCTCACCTGTACCTTCCCGAACCCAGTCTGGGCTCCAGGGCTTGGGGAACAAATCCGTGCCGTCCTCTTACCTTCCTTATGGAGCTCCCAGATGCAGTCCATCTGCCGCTCAGCCTGGGTCCAGTAGCGGCTGTCGGTCCAGAGAGCGGCTTTCCCCATGGTCACCACAGCGATTCCTGGGGCAGAACAGAGAAACTTGGAGGGGAGGGTGAAGGTGCGGAGCGTGGCTTTAGTTAGCGCTTTAGCAATGCGGTGCTGGCTCTGACAGTGTCACGAGGGGTCTCTGGAAAGAGCTGCTCTCCTCCCTTGGAAGGGAGTGAGGCAGGAGATGTTAAAGAGAGTGTTGGGGGGAAGGTAGCCGGAAGTGTGTCCTGAGTTGGGCATCTCTGCTTTGCCTTGAGGCCCTTTCCTAAGGGGGCATTTAGCAGGACAAGTGGGGTCTGCTTTTGTCCATCCCCAAAAGTCGATGCTACATGTAGGTGCTCTCAGCAAAGATGGTGTGGCAGTCAGCATGAAGATGCGGTGGCTGATGGGAACACTAAGCCAGGGGCTTAGCTGAGGACAGGCAGAGAGGCCAAACCCAGCGACTTCTGCAAAGAGAAGAAGGGCCCGTGATGGGCAAGCCAGGCAGCTTGAAGCCCAGGGGAGGGATGTTTAAGGATCAGCAAGGGAAGCTTAGGTTTCATTCAAGGGGCCAGGATCAAGGTGGGAGGCCGATTCCAAAACTGGGACCCCATAAAGGGCCTCTATGTTTGTGCCTCATTTGGCCACGTGAGGTGGTGTTATCCATAAAAGGACCAGCAAAGTAAAACTTTGTCCCCAAACGAGCCATTGTGTGAAGGGCATCAGCGGGCTCCTAGTGGCTAGATATAGAGGTAGCAACTGTCCCAGAAATGGAGCCCAGGGAGTGCCGGCTGGGCCTGGCTGTGGCCGAGGCAGCGAGCACAGGAAAGAAGTCAGGAGGGCCATCTGCCTCATGCAGAAGCGTGGCTGCTGGGCTATGAGATGTGTGCCCTGGTGACCCCTTTTGGAGTGGTGAAGGGGGAGGCAGAGAGAGGAGCAGGGGCCTCTGGACACTCGCTCCTGGGCTCCTGGCTGCTGAGAACTAGCCACACCAGGGCCTCTCTGACCACTCTGGGTCTCCCACCAGAAACAATGAGGGCCGGTAATGGCTGTCACCTGCAGACCCCGTAAAGCCTGTAATCCACGCACGCCTCTTGTCATAGTCGCTGATGTACTCGCTCTAGGAAATCAACAACACCGTCATTAGCCTTCTTCATGGAGTCACACCCCGCATGGAAGGCCCCCAACCACATCCCGGTTCTTTCTGTCTAGTCAGTTTCAACCAGTCCTACAAGCCCAATGGGTACCTCATAAATAACTTGTGCAGAGAGCTTTACACATTATTGTGTTTGGGTTCTCATAACCCTTGGAGACAGATCTCATTATTCCCATTTCGCAGTAGAGGAAACTGAGGCTCAGAGAAGTTCAGACACTTACCCAAGCTTCTTAGCCCTTTTTGGCAGGTGGGAAAATGAATTCAAGTAATCATATTGACACTGAAAATGCCTTCTCTTCCAACTGGGCTGTTGCTGGGAAGGTGGATGGGGTGGAGGTGGAGCCAGGGTGGGAAAGGGTGGGATGGGTGGGTAGGGGCGCTGCTTTGGGAAAAGCAGTTCTGGCTCAGACCATCTTCTTTCCTGTCTGCTCCCCTCTCCCGGCCTACACCCCAAACTTGTGGAATCTTGGATGCTGGATCATTTCAGCGCTCCATCCATCAGCTGATGGGAAGGGCTGAGCCAGAAGGGAGCTCAGGGTTCTTCTAATTCAGTTCCCAGCCCACATTCTAACCTCCTAGGGCAGGGGTATCCTAAACATTCATTCTGGATCCGCCATCTAGGAATTAATCAAAATCGTTCTGAAGTTGTTTATAGTTTCATTGCCTGAGGTCAAGGAGATTTGGCAATGTCTTCTCTCCTATGTAAAGGAATACATTCTTTCAGTTGCCCTAAAACGCCCGTGTCCAACCTCCCCACTTCCTTCCCTTTGCCTGTCAAATCCTTTTTCTGTCTTCCATCTTCCAATTCTTAACAGCGTCCTGTTTGTGGCCTGTTCTCTTAGGCCAGACCCGGCTCGGGGCGGGGAGGGGGTGGGGGGTTGGTGGGAGGAGCCATCCCTCACCATGTGGGCATCCGTGTCGGGGACGATGTAGGCAGAGAGATTCTGGGTGTGCATCTGCTGGCGGAGGGCTGTGAGCTGCGCTGTGGTATTGACCACAGTAACTGGAAGGTACTGACAGGTGACAGGAAGACACCAAGACACACACACACACAGACACACATTGCTTAGAGAAAATGTCGCCGGGGCCCCCATCCTCTCCTTAGGCAGGGATTGGGGTTGGGTAGGCTGGGCCAGCCTGGAGAGGGATGGGGCAGAAGCTGATGTTATGGATTAGTCTAGATTAAGGTGCCTGGGCTGAGTGGAGATGGAGGTGTTTAAGAGCTTGGAGAGAGACTTTTTGTGACAGTAATGGGACCTGAGTCTGGGATGGGGTAGGGGGTGGGTAAGAACTGCAGGGTCCTGAGCCCTGGCACTGGGCCAGGCCAGGGGATGGCCTCTCTTTGGATACCTTGGGGTAGAGTTGCCAGTTTAGCAAATCAAAATACAGGATGCTCACCCAGTCACATTTGAATTTCAGGTAAACAATGAATAATGTTTTAGTATAAGGGCGTCCCAAGTACTATTTGGGGCATACTTATATTAAACACATTATTCATTATCTGAAATTCAGATGTAACTGAGCGTCCTGAGTTTCACCTGGCAGCCCTACCTTGGGGACTTGTTTCAAGTTTCCACTCACTGGTCCCAAATGGCAGAGGAGAGTGAATGAGTACCCCCAGCAGTTTGGGACATTGTCCGGAAAGATCGTCTCCAAGCCAGACATTTTGTTAAAGGTTATTTTATCTTAAAAATAAAAAGTGTGGGCTTTTTGTTTTGTTTTGCCTTCTACTCCAGGATACATCCATGTTTATTTTAACATAAAAATAATGTGGTTTGCCCACCTACCTGCCTGCCCCAGTGGTCTCATAAAGTGGACAAGGGAAGCAGATGTATCCCATTTGTCCTGAGGCTTTAGTGACCTGCTGGCAGGCCCATGAGCCCTCACCTTCCCATGAGCCCTCACCTTCCCATGAGCCCTCACCTTCCCATGAGCCCTCACCTTCTGGCCTGCTCCTGTCTGGAGAAGCTCTTTCACACTCTCATCTAGTTGTGGAAAGAATCCCTCTGGTCTCCAGCTAGGGAGCTGACGACCTTTCAGCTCCAATATGCTGGGCCTTCACACAGTCTTCACACCCGAGGCCTCCCTCTCTTGACCTTCCGCTGGCTCTTCTAGCCCTCTGTCTTCCGCCCTCCTCCCCGTTCCTCTAGAATTGTTGTTTTCTTTCCTCCCATCCTCTTCCTGGCCTCTGCCAGCTAAAGGCTGGCTAGGGGCCTCCTCCCTCCTTGCTGCCCCTCCTCCCTCCCTCTCGCAGGGGCTGCCTGGGCTCAGGCCTGGAGGGAAGGAGATGACCTGCCGTGGGAATGGCTGGGAGGGAGGGATAGGGGCGGATGTCAGACACCTGAGAATGCGCCGCCCGCCCCGAGGGAGGCTAATCAGAAACAGTGGCCCCAGAGTCCGGAAATCAGGAGGAAGGCTGGTAGAGGGTGAGGCTAGCAGCTGGGCCCATGGGGGATGGGGAGGAAGGTGGGAGCTGTGGGTCCGGGCGGGGCGGGGGCGGGGCGGAGGCAGGGCCTCACCGGAGGGCTGATTGAACAGTTTCTCACATCCTCTCTCAGGTCCAGTGACTTTGGGCGGCCCCAGGCACAAGCTAGAAACCGGAGAAAAGTCCAGGGTCACTTGGAGACTGGATAGGTCCTAGAGAGCACGGGGACATGTTCCCCCAACCCCACTCCTGGTCCCCACAGGGCCTGCCTCCTTTGAAGCAGGAGATGCTGTCCAACTCTACTTGAGGATAAAAATAATTACATTTCATAGGAAATCAGGCTGAATTGGATGGCACCCTGGGTCACAATCAAAGAAACCTGTTTCATCGACAAGTGATTGCCACTTTTGGATGGGTTTTAGTGCTCATTAAATCAATTTTTTCCTTCTAATCTAATTGGGTCTTTTCAGGATCTACCGAACTGGAAAAGTTGTGTGTAAATTAAATTTTTGTAATCAGATTTTCTCTTAAATGCTCTAGAGGATCTCGCTAAATAATCACCCCACCTTTGTTTTACCCTTCTATAAATCTAATTATATATATATTGGGTTTACTTAAATTCAAGGCCCACTTCTACCATTTCTTACAGTCCAAATATCTGCCTCTCATTCCAGGCTACAGAGGCCAGGCAATCCCAGGCTGACATCATCCCCTGGTGGGGAAAGGTGGGTTAACATTTAAAGAGCTCCTACTGTGTGCTAGACACCGAACTCAGCAATTTACCTATAGTTTCTCTTTTTTTAAATTTTTTTTTATTTTTAAACGGCTCTGATGTCCTGCTAGCCATCTTTTTTTTTTTAAATTTATTTTATTTATGGCTGTGTTGGATCTTCGTTTCTGTGCGAGGGCTTTCTCCAGTTGTGGCAAGCGGGGGCCACTCTTCATCGCGGTGCGCGGGCCTCTCGCTATCGCGGCCTCTCTTGTTGCGGAGCACAGGCTCCAGACGCGCAGGCTCAGCAATTGTGGCTCATGGGCCCAGCCGCTCCGCGGCATGTGGGATCTTCCCAGACCAGGGCTCGAACCCGTGTCCCCTGCATTGGCAGGCGGATTCTCAACCACTGCGCCACCAGGGAAGCCCTAGTTTCTCTTTTGATACTTGCAACAACCCTGGGAAGTGGGTATTATTGTCTGCTTTCTACAGAAGAGGAAGCTGAGGCCCAGGTACGTTTAGTTACTCGCCCAAGTTTTGCCACAATGAGTCCGTGGCAGAGCAGGAATTTGAACCTAGGCCATCTGAGTACAAAAAAGCCAACCATGGAAGGGTGGTGCCCCAGAAGGGAGAGAATGTATAGAGACTTAGTTTCCAGTTGGGGCTCTGCCCCAAATTTGGTGTGTCCCAAGAAGAGTCGCCCAGTATTCGTTGAGCAAACATTTCCTAAGCCCCTGCTGTGTGCCAGGCACTGGGCTAAGTCCTGCAGGCTCTGGGCCTTCACACCCTGAAAGTCCAGGGGTCTCTGATAGGCCTTCCCTCCAGCCCTCCATCTTTTGGGGGGGAACCTCTCCAGAGGTAATGGGGGTCTGAGTTTGGGGAGACACTCTACTTTTCCTTTCTGAGGAGGTTGAGCTACAGATGGAAGGAGTACAGCTGGGTTCTAACACCACGAATGCCCTGCCTCACTCTCTCTCCCGGTCCGGGTCGCATAAACTCAAGGGAGAGATGAGATCCACCCTGCTGATTTAAGAGAATGAACACTCATTTCTGTAGGAACAGATCTCTGGCAAAATGGTGGCGCTAAAACACCAACATAAGAAGCAAGACACAGCCAACCCATGTCCCTCTAGACACCCCAACTGCTGTTCTCTGAGGTCAGGGCTGTGGCTCCCAAGGGCAGGCTCTGCAGCCGAACCACTCTGTGGTCCCTGGCACGGGGCCTGACACTGGGGAGGTGTCAGGAACTGGGTACTGAATGAATGAGTAGGGTCCTGCCGCCACAGAGCAAAGGGAAGGAGGCCTCCCTAGGGCCAGGGTGGAGAGGATATGGAGGGTGCTGGGCTGGGCACTTAGCTGTGACTAAAGAGTACAAACAGGACACCATAGGGTGACAAAGACCAAACTTTAGCTAGGCTCCTCCAAGCCCTCTTCTCCATTAGGCCTTGACTTCCAAGTCCATCCCGTCCTTACTGGGCCTGCATCGCCCAGACTTAGCAAGAATCCTGCTAAGTCAGCTTAGAGAGAATTCCCCACCCTTAGTATCTCATCAACCTTGATATCTGATCAAATTCCTCATCATCCATCCTTGATATTTGATCACCCTGCCTTCAGCATGGATCCTATTAAGTCAGTTTAGCAAGAATCTCCTCACCCTTGATGTCTCCTCTTGGCGATTTTCCATCCACTGACCCTCTCACTCTGCTCATTGACAAAAAGTCCTCAGCCATCTTTGCTGTATTCGGAGTTGAGCCTGATCTTTCTCCCCTGCTGCAGCGCCCCTATTGCAATAGTCTTGAATAAAATCTTCCTTACTCTTTTAACAAGTGCCAGAATCATTTTTTCTTTAACAGGTGGGAATGGAAAGAGGCCAAACCAGACTTGAGATGAGTCTTGAGGGTCCCCAGGACTGGCCCTGGGGTTCCTCTTCCTCAAGACAGAGAGAGGGACCAAGAAAAAAAAGAGACAACCTAGGCCCAGCCTTCACTCCAACCCTTTCTGAGCCCACAGGGGAGAGGCCAGAACTGCTCTCCAGCTGGACCTGCCCTCCCAGCGTGGGAGGGAGAGACGGGGGATGCACATACCACAGAGGAGGACAAGCCAGGGGTAGCAGCCCCAGGGAGCCCAGGCCATGGGGTCTTCAGATGCCGGTGCTGGGTGGATGGAGGGTCAAGGGAGAGTGGGCAGGGCTGTTTCCTTGGTCTCTTCTTCCAGGCCTTTCCGGGGCAGGAGCAGCCAGGGGGTGGGGGCTGGCAATGGGGAGGAGGTGTCCAGCTGGTGGATGGAGAGTCCTCTGGTCTTTGGTTTCTGAGGGTTCCAGGAGTCAGGCTGGGTGGAGAAGACTCGACTGCCCCAGGCAGCCTCTGCTGGCTCCCTGTCACCCAGAATAGGGTGTGAGCCTGCCCCGGGCAGAGTCCAAAGATCTCTGAGACAGAGGAGCAGCAGCTGGTCTCAATCAGCCTGCTTCTCCCAGCCCCCTCTTCAGCAGCCAGCCTCGGCCATTCCCGAATTCTGTCCCCCTCCCTCCAGCAAGCTGTTTCCTATTAGCTCCCTCACCCCAGGCCTGGCTACAGCCTCACTTTTGCTTTGAGATGGATGTTTATCTTCCGCCTCTTCTGAGCTGGCCTGACTCAGAAAAAGCCAGTGTCCTCTCTGTCCAGTGCCTGTGAAGCCCCACTGCACCCCTCGGAGAAGTTAGTTACAGCCGGAGACTGACTTTCCTGAACTGAGGGCTGGGTCCCCTCAGGAGGGTCCCCTCTGTAAAAGTGGCAGCAGTCACTGGCAGAGGGGAAGACTGCCCTTCTCTTGGGATGGTGGGGACGGCGGAGTCCATTCAGCTGTTAGTGCCATTCGCACCTGAGGGAATGAAAGCCCAAAGGCCCATCTGGAGGGATCGGGGGATGACATTGAAGAGGGAAGAAGACCCAGAAAGGGGAGTTTGGGGGCTCCCAGAAGACAAATTTGGTTAACTGGACATGCCCTTTCTACCATAGCTTCTAGAACAGGTCTTTGTGCCCCTGCGGTGTGGGTCACTCCCAACGGGCATGACTCCCTCTGGGGGAAGTGGGCAAACTGAAGCCAGCCCTATGTCCACCCACTACATCAGAGGGCGGCTCACTGCACCAGCGCCAAAGCAGCCCCCAGTCAGAGCCGTCTACACCCCTAGACCAGAAAGGAATACTTCCCAGAGACAAACAGACCCAATGGACAGGCGCTCCTCCTAGCCTGGAGGGCCCCAGAGGCAAACTACCCATTCCTTTTGATCTTATTTTTAACGTATTTACACTGGGCTTACATCCATAGCAAGTTTAAGGCAGCTTTCAAGTAATCCATCCAAGATCATAAAATAGATCATTTCGAAGAGGGAAGGGGGGCCTTCGTGGAACTCCCTGAAGGAAGGGTGTCTAAATGAGTGAGGAGGTTCAGGGAACTCCACCTCCAGGGATAAAAGTAGAGGCAGAGCCCAGAGCCTCAGAGGACAGCCCAGGACTGGGGATGAAGTTATGCCCAGAGACCAAAGGACTGGGGAAATGTCCCCTCAAAGGCCTTTCGCTCCCCTGTGCACTGTATTAGCCATCCCCAAACGCAAGCAGGTAGACTTGATGGGGTCATGCAGGGGAGGGACCCGGAAGACAGTCTTCTAGGACAAACAGCCCTGCCTTGACCAGTGACCTGGGAGCCAGACTGCCAGGGCTTCAATCCCAGCTCCGTCACCCACTAACCTCACGATCTTGGGCAAATTGAAACAGGAGGGAAGGGGGCAGGACACAACCTTTAAAAGAATGACATAGCCATAGGACATGACAAAAACTGGTTAGAACCAGCTAGGTTCAAGATGGTGGAAGATTTGACTTCCAGTGGACCTTGAGCCTCATTATAAGCTCATTGTTATACATTAGCATAAGCTAAGTGACACACGCACAGGTGCCATGACAGTTCCGAGGCTGACCATCAAAGATCAAAAAGTGGGCGGTAGGGCTTCCCTGGTGGCGCAGTGGTTGAGAGTCTGCCTGCCAATGCAGGGGACACGGGTTCGAGCCCTGGTCTGGGAAGATCCCACATGCCGCGGAGCAACTGGGCCCATGAGCCACAACTACTGAGCCTGCGCGTCTGGAGCCTGTGCTCTGCAACAAGAGAGGCCGTGATAGTGAGAGGCCCGCGCACCGGGATGAAGAGTGGCCCCCGCTTGCCGCAACTGGAGAAAGCCCTTGCACAGAAACGAAGACCCAACACAGCCAAAAATAAATAAATAAATAAATTAATTAAAAAAAAAAAAAAGAGGGCGGTAGCCCAGTTCCTGGAAATCTCTGCCCCTTCCCCAAAATACTTGGAATAATCCTCTCGCTCATTAGTCTATGAAATTACCCAGCTGGTAAAAACTAACCACACCATATTTCGAGGCCTCTTGCCTTCTGAGATGGCCCACACTCTGTCTGTGGAGTGTGTTTCTCTCTAAATAAACCCACTTCTTCCCTATCACTTTGTCTCTCAGTGAATTCTTTCTGCGATGAGACATCAAGAACCTGAGCTTCATTAAGTCCTGAGGCCGGGTGTGTGATCTCAATTAAAAGACTATGGGTTTAAGTCCCAATCTGAGTTGCACAGTTTCAAAATGATGTCACTTCTTTGAGCCCACAGTTTCCTCACCTGTGAAATGGGTAATAATTGTAGTAACTTCTTAGGAATGTGATGAGGGTTAAATGCATTCATGTTTGTGAAGCTCTCAGAACGTGCTTGCCACAAGGAGTAAAGGCTGTGTGAGTTTGTTAAATCAAATGCATAACTAGAACTCAAACCATTCTCATCTGTACCTGGTTCTTTCTGCCCTGGCATCCAACACTGTTGAAATGGCAGTTAATGTTTTAGCAAAGATCAGCTGGGCTGAAGTGCCAACCCTGGAAAAAAATAACCTGAGCAGACATCCCTCCCCCATCTGCTGGACTCTGCCCTGGGATGGTCTCGGAGGCTGCGCACAGGACTCAGCCCTCTGGTTCTTTCCCCAGGTTCCCTGTCTTGGCCCTGGTGGCAATGCTGACCTCACCTCCCTTCACCCTCAGCTCCTCTCTTATCTCAAAACCAATGTCTTTACTCATCACTCTGGGGGACTTGAACCCAGGTTGGCAACAGGCCTGATGTGGAAAGGAGTGATTCAGTGCAGGAAGGGTGGATGGCCAAGAGTCCTTGTGTCAACGTTGTTTCGATGAACTGTCACTCGCTGAAGCCTGGCCGTGGTGGTGCAGGCAGCCCATCTCTCCAAGGCCAGCCGAAAGGCCAAATTCTGAAACTGGAGAATTTGTTCTTAAGGGCCACTCCTGTCCCTGCCTCTTTTTTGGCACCCTGATCCCATCTTAGGCTTGCCATCCTGCCTTCTGACCTAGGTCTGCCCACTATGGGTACCCAGGACTGCCTGACTTCATCAGAATGCACCTACCTAACTTGCATTTTCTCCCACTTGGTGAAAACGGATGTCCTGAGTCACCGTGCCGATCACAATCACAACCCATCTCATGTGTACGACAGAAAATGCATGTAAAGCGACCAGCATGCCAGGAGCTCTAGCACCAGGGCCACAGGCAGCCCTGCTGTGGGACCCTCTGGAAGAGTAGAAGCCAAGGACGGCCTGAGAGCGAAGTGGAAGCCAGCAGGCCAGAGCCGCAGAGGGCATCCTGACAGCCTCGGGGAGTAGCATTGGGGCGAACATTGGCAGGAGAGGCGCAGAAGTGGCACTGCAGGCAGTGGTCGTGGGGTGGGTTGGGGGCAGATTGGTGGCGTTGACATAAACAGCAGCCCGAGAGAGCATGGGCAGGTGGCACTGTGGCCTGGAGCAGCCTGTGGCAGCAGGAAAGTTGGAGACCCAAGCGTGCTCCGAGCATTGTGAAATACCCCACTGGGGATGTCCCAAGATATTGAGGATGAAACCTCAAAAGGGAGCCTGTGGTCCTGCTGTTCTGCAAGTGGGAGGGGACTTTGGATCTAGCTGTTGATGTGACCTCAAAGGCTGAGAGACCAGCCCCCCCTTGCCATGTGGGCAGAGCACATGTCTGCTGCTTCCAAAGCCCCTTTCTACCCTTCCATCAGGTTAGTCAACCATCCTGGGAGACAGGCAGTCCTCACCTGCAGAAGAGGAGGCAGGCTGGAGAAGAATAGTGGCGTGGCCCAGGTCCAAGCTGATCAGGGGCAGAACTGGGACTCAAACCTGGTTTTGGGGGCTTCAAAGCCCCTGCTCCCTCCATTGGGCCTCACTGTCGCCCCCACCTGAAGTTCCTCCCATTGTCCTCAGGATAGAATTCAATCTCTAGCTCAGCGGTCAAGGCCTTCCTCCCTGATATGTCCCATCACCCATCTCTTCCTGCCCACATTCTCTCCAACCATCAGAGTCTAGTTCAAAAGTCACCTTGTCCACCAAGCCCTGACCCCCATCTCAAATTCATCCCTCCACTTTGGAGGCTTCCATAGCATTTTGTTTGAGCTTCTATATTAAAAGCTTGCCTTGACCCTTTGCTTTCCTGACTCTCCCCTCCTAGGTCACCCATCCCTGAGAGCAGGAGCTTGCTATTATAAATGGCTGTATGCACCACAAAATCCAAGACAGAGCCCAGCAAAGAGTGGGCTCAATACAAGCTTGGTGAATTGACACTAAACCCCAACAATGTGTGGACTAGCCCCCCATCCCTAATCTGGAAGGAATGCCCTTTATTGGGTGTCAATTGTCTAGTCCCCAGAAGGCTGCTGTGGTGCATTTGGGTGCTCCTTCTATCACATCTGCCCCACTTTGACAAAAAGCCAGCCCTGCCTGGGTTGTGTGTGTGTGCGTGCACATGCATGCATGTGTAGGGGTGGCCACAGGGCTGGAGGTAAGAGTTTGTTTCATAGAAGCTGGCCTTTGGGGCTTCCCTGGTGGCGCAGTGGTTGAGAATCCACCTGCCAGTGCAGGGAACACAGGTTCAATCCTTGGTCCGGGAAGATCCCACATGCCATGGAGCAACTAAGCCCGTGCGCCACAACTACTGAGCCTGTGCTCTAAAGCCCACGAGCCACACCTACTGAGTGTTTATTCCTAGGTATTTTATTTTTTGTTGCAATGGTAAATGGGAGCGTTTCCTTAATTTCTCTTTCAGATTTTTCATCATTAGCGTATAGGAATGCAAGAGATTTCTGTGCATTAATTTTGTATCCTGCTACTTTACCAAATTCATTGATTAGCTCTAGTGGTTTTCTGGTAGCATCTTTAGGATTCTCTATGTATAGTATCATGTCACTTGCAAACAGTGACAGTTTTACTTCTTTTCAGATTTGGATTCCTTTTATCTCTTTTTCTTCTCTGATTGTTGTGGCTAAAACTTCCAAAACTATGTTGAATAATAGTGGTGAGAGCGGGCAACCTTGTCTTGTTCCTGATCTTAGTGGGAATGGTTTCAGTTTTTCAACATTGAGAATGATGTTGGGACGCTCCTGGTGGCCCAGTGGTTAAGGATCCACCTGCCAATGCAGGGGACACGGGTTCGAGCCCTGGTCCGGGAAGATCCCACATGCTGCGGAGCAACTAAGCTCATGCGTCACAACTACTGAGCCTTCGCTCTAGAGCCTGCAAGCCACAACTACTGAAGCCCGTGCACCTAGAGCCCGTGCTCTGCAACAAGAGAAGCCACCACAATAAGAAGCCCGTGCACCACAATGAAGAGTAGCCCCCGCTCAATGCAACTAGAGAAAGCCTGTGTGCAGCAATGAAGACCCAATGCAGCCATAAATAAATAAATAAATAAAACAATGTTGGCTGTGGGTTTGTCATATATGGCCTTTATTATGTTGAGGTAAGTTCCCTCTATGCCTACTTCGTGGAGAGTTTTTATCATAAATGGGTGTTGAATTTTGTCGAAAGCTTTCTCTGCATCTATTGAGATGATCATATGGTTTTTCTCCTTCAATTTGTTAATATGGTGTATCACATTGATTGATTTGCGTATGTTGAAGAATCCTTGCATTCCTGGGATAAACCCCACTTGATCACGGTGTATGATCCTTTTAATGTGCTGTTGGATTCTGTTTGCTAGTATTTTGTTGAGGATTTTTGCATCTATGTTCATCAGTGATATGGGCCTGTAGTTTTCTTTCTTTCTGACATCTTTGTCTGGTTTTGGTATAAGGGTGATGGTGGCCTTGTAGAATGAGTTTGGGAGTGTTCCTCCCTCTGCTATATTTTGGAAGAGTTTGAGAAGGATGGGTGTTAGCTTTTCTCTAAATGTTTAATAGAATTTGCCTGTGAAGCCATCTGGTCCTGGGCTTTTGTTTGTTGGAAGATACTTAATCACAGTTTCAATTTCAGTGCTTGTGATTGGTCTGTTTATATTTTCTATTTCTTCCTGGTTCAGTCTCGGAAGGTTGTGCTTTTCTAAGAATTTGTCCATTTCTTCCAGGTTGTCCATTTTATCGGCATATAGTTGCTTGTAGTAATCTCTCATGATCCTTTGTATTTCTGCAGTGTCAGTGGTTACTTCTCCTTTTTCATTTCTATTCTATTGATTTGAGTCTTCTCCCTTTTTTTCTTGATGAGTCTGGCTAATGGTTTATCAATTTTGTTTATCTTCTCAAAGAACCAGCTTTTAGTTTTACTGATCTTTGCTATCGTTTCCTTCATTTCTTTTTATTTATTTCTGATCTGATCTTTATGATTTCTTTCCTTCTGCTAACTTTGGGGTTTTTCGTTCATCTTTCTCTAGTTGCTTTAGGTGTAAAGTTAGGTTGTTTATTTGAGATGTTTCTTGTTTCTTGAGGTAGTATTGTATTGCTATAAACTTCCCTCTTAGTACTGCTTTTGCTGCATCCCATAGGTTTTGGGTCGTCATGTTTTCATTGTCATTTGTCTCTAGGTATTTTTTGATTTCCTCTTTGATTTCTTCAGTGATCTCTTGGTTATTTAGCAGCATATTGTTTAGCCTCCATGTGTTTGTATTGTTTTTTTTGTATTGTTTACAGACTTTTTCCTGTAATTGATATCTAGTCTCATAGCACTGCGGTCGGAAAAGGTACTTGATACAATTTCAATTTTCTTAAATTTACCAAGGCTTGATTTGTGACCAGAGTGACTTTTTTTTAAACATAGCAATAGATAACCAGAACAGCTTTCTAATGACAAAATTTAAAGGACCATTTTAAGGGTAGTGACCTCTCTGTGGTAGTTGATCTAGTAGAACCGTTCCCTCCTCTTGAAACTTTCCCTTTCTTTGACATCCTTGACAATTTTTCCTGGTTTTCCATGGTTGCTTCTTAGTCCTCTACCTACACTCCTTTATATTCTTCACCTTAAATTTTGATGCTCTGGCCTCAGCCTTCTTCTTTTTCTCTTTCACCTCACTCTCCCTGGAATATCTCACCCATCTACCAAGTTGATGCTAGTCCAGACTTCTTTCCTGAGCTCGAGACTCATACAACAAATTGCTCACTGACTATCTCCACCTGGATCTCTCACACTCACCATTTCCAAAATGGATCTCTTCATTTCTCCTGTACCCCAACATGTTCCTCATCCAATGATCTCCAAAGTTCCCAACTCCATGATTGGCATCCCTAGCCACCCAGTTGCCCCAGCCAGAATACTGACAGTCATTTCAGACCGTTCCCTCCTCACTGCCCTCACATTCAATAGGTCACCATATTTCGTCAAACCCACCTCCTAAATACATCTAAAGATGTTTGTGGTTGTCTTCTGCAACATCTCCACTCTCCCCTAATCAACACCGGTGCTCATACAGTCTTCCGTATTCAGACCTGACATATCCAAGCTACAGCTGCTGTGGTCCATGAGCTTGGAGCTGTTTCCTTCAGTGAGGAAGGTGAGCTGCTAGAGCAGCTCCAAAGTCTGTGTTCTCAACCACTGGCCGTGGTGTGGAGGCTAGTTTGGAGGGAAGAGAGTAGAGGCAGACAAACCAGTTAGGGTCTATGGCAATTTTCATGTCTCTGCCACTCCCTGGCTCTGTGACCTTAGGCAAGACATTCACTTCTCTGAGTCTCAGTTTCTTCATCTATAAAATGGAGACAATAATAATTTTACCTACTTACAAGGTCGTTGCCAGGATTCATTAAGATAATGCATGTGCAACATTTAGCACAGTGCCCTGCACACAGCAAATGCTCATGCTCAATAAATGATTGTGGAGTGTTCAAGAAGGAGGAGTAGATGGGAACATGGCTGGCTCTAGCAGCTCGCCTTCTTTGCTGAAGACAACAGCTCCAAACTCATGGACCACACCAGCTGTGGCTTGGGAACATCGTCGGGTCTGAATAGGAAAGACTATGTGTGCATTTGTGTTGATTAGGGTTGAGTGCAAATGTTGCAGAGTACATCAGCGTTGTGTTCCTGCAGTCAGGGTGGCAGCTAGGGGCTGGAGAAACTGACTTAACCTGCCCAACTGGAGCCAGCATGTCTGGAGCCAGACAGCAGAGGGCAGCAGAGGTTGATTCTATTGCAGTTCCCTGGGTTGGAGTGGGGGTGGGGAAGAGAAACCTAAAGGAAGGACTTGTGGTCCTAATTCCAAATTCTGGTGGACTGGGGAAGCTGTTCAGAGAAGAGACATGCTCTTGGGATCACTCACCCTTAGGGTCTGGGGTGAAGATGATTAAGGAAGTAAGACAGCTTGCGAGGGGCCAAAAAGGCTAGAATTTAGAGGTGGGATCTGAGTGAGTGAGTTGGGATGTTTACAAAGTATATTAAAGAAATGTATATATCCTAGTCGTGTCTCTATTTGGGCCTTCTCACTTTTCTTGGAGTCCCAGTGGTCCTTCTAAGGGCAGAATTATCAACTGGGGACCCTAGAGAGTGGAGATACCCTTATGTGTGTTCAATGATGAATTCGTAGTACAGGTAGGGACCCCATTCCTAAAGTATGGATGAAAAGAAGCCTCAGGCTCACAAGAGGGAAAACCAAAGCCCAGAGAGGGGAAATGACTTGCCTAAGGTCATATAGCTAAGATTCAATGTCAGAGTCAACACTCACTGAGACCCTACAGGTACTGCTGAACACACTACACACATCACCTCACTTCACCCTCACAGCAACCTTATGAGGCAGAATCAGATGTTTTATTATCATATTTTACAGATCAAGAAACTGAAGCTCAGAAAGGCTAAGCCATTTGCCCAAGGTACAGCCAGGATGTAAACCCAGGCAGCCTGATTCTAGGGCCTGTGCTATTAACCACCTCATTCTACTACTTGCCTAGACCAAGGGTTAGGTCTCCAGACTCCCAAATCAGGGCTTTTACCATTATTCGACATTGTCTTGGATGGAAATCCAATTTTAGTAAGTCAAATCCTGGTCTTAAATTAAGTATAATAACAAGGCAGTTTGCTTCTTTAAGTGGATTTTCAGTTAATTCTTTTGTAAGGTAAATACCCCCATTAAAAAAAAATCTCCTCTCATCTATAATTTACCTGCTCTGTGATGTTCCTATATTGTGCGAACTGTCTGGGGGATGTGCTATTTGGTATGCTTCCTACGGAGCATTAACACCAATATGTGTTCTGCTTTAAGTGGCTTCTTTCTCAGCCTGCTCTGGCTCTCTCCTGGGATACCTTCCTACATCAGACTGTCAGTGTAGGTCCAGGGACAGTGAAAGTTAGTTAAAGCAATGGGATTTTTTGGATGATCATCTATTTTGTTTTCCTTGTAGTATTGCTTATTGTTGGCCAAGCAAACATTCTTATGCTTATTCAGTATTTGCATGGAGGCATGCATGAATGCATTCATTCATTCATTCATTCAATACTTGCTGAGCACCTACTATGTGCCAAACACTATGCTAGATCCTGGGGGTACAGTGATGAGCAAGGTGAGCACGGTTCCTGTCCTCATGGAATTTTGAGTCTAGATGGGCAGCACGTGCCCCTCACTGAATTTGGGCAGCGCCCGTCTTCTCCACCCTCACTGCCTCAGCTTGAGCTCTCGCCATCTGTCTCTTCCTTGGGTCACTGCATCTGGTCTGCCATCTCTGCTTCCTCCCAACCCCCCCACCCCCCACCCCAGCCTGCACAGAGCAGACAGCAGCAGACAGACTCCACCTTGGAAAACATCCCTTTCAACATGTCACATCCTTCCCCTGCTCAACCTGCTCAAAATCTTTCAATGACTCCCCATTTCCTGTCAAATGGGATCCAAATTCCTTCACCATCTGGCCAGAGTCAAGCAATTCCATGAGCCCATCCTGCCCTATCCCCCACCCCTTATTTTCTACCTGCTCTGTGAGTAGGGAGGGTCTTCTTACCATCCCTATACACTGCCATCTCATTCCTCATCCGTACTGCACTTCCATCTCTGAGAATCCCACTCATCCTTCAGAGGTACCACTGCCCGCAGGAAGCTTTCCCTAAAGCACCCCCCCCCATTTTCTGCTCTCCCTTCTCTGTGATTCCTGGGTCCAAGTCCTGGCTGGTGTGAGAATCAGATGAGAGCCATTGTGGGCAAATGCTTTGTATTGCCTAATGTTAGGCAGTCTTCATATTGATTCCCATAGCTAGCATTTACTGAGCATGTGTTCTCTGCCAGATAGTGGGGCTCAGTGGTTTACAGACTTCATGTCACTGAATTCTCTATGAAATAGATAATATTTATTAAACCCGTCATTTAGATGAGGAAACTGAGGCTCAGAGAAGTTAGAGATCTGGCCCAAGATCGCACTTAGAGATTGGTCCATCTGGGAATCCTGTGCTCTTTCAGGAGATGGTCCATTGGACTGAGCTGGGTTGAATCTCAACTTTGCTCTTTTCAGCTCCCTTAGTTGAACACCATATGGCCTTGAGGGTTTTTTACACTTGGTTTTTAAAAAATTCTATTGATATTTCCCCTGGTCCTGACTCTCTGTTTCTATTTTATCATTATTTTATTGTTGTAAGCCACCTAAAGTCTTTGGGAAACAAGGCATAAGTAATTGAATTCGATGCAAATAAAATGCATCCCTTCTGTGTCCACTCCCAGCGTCCAGGAGAGAGGTGGGTGCCGGTGTTACGGGTGAGCATTGTCTCGCCCCGTGCTCTGTGGGCCCTTGAGGAAAAGGCAATACAAGTCAGAAGCCAAAGGTCAGTTCCTTCTGTGAAATAAAAGGGCACAGAGTCTGTGCCAGGTCCTCTAGCAAAATGCCAAACTGTGGCATGAACTCTACTTCCTTCCATGGTTTTATTTTTAAGGAGCCATCAGGTGGTGATGGATGATTCATGCTTTACTTACTCTTCTTGTTTATTTCCCTTCCTCGACCTTCACATTTTTTTCCCCTTAATGTTTGTTCCGGGTTTTGACAAAGCACTGAGGTACTTGACTTGCGTTGGTAACTTTTTTTCCCTAATGTCTTCTCAGGAAAAAAAAATGAAAGGAAGTGACAGTATTCCAAAACCATCTTTTATTCCATCAGTGGATGGATTGCACCTGCTACTCCTAAGGTCACTCTCCTCTTGTTTCCTTTTACAGTAAAACCTCATTAGAAGACACTCCATGAGTACCAGATGGCGATGGCTTGGGCCCTACCTGACCTTACTTTGCCCACTCTCAGCAGAAAGAGTCATCTGAATAAATGGGCTTCATGCACTGAGCTTCCCTACTTCAAGGCAGCAAACTTTGTCACTCCTTTGGCAGCACTGTTTGCGTACAAATGATTGATGCTGGGGAATCTTTTCATTCAGGCAAGCCTCCTAAGACCTCGATTAGGCTACAATTTGTTAGCCTACTTGGAGTTACTGTGAATTATTCAAAGCAATAAAGCTTCGTTTCTTTACGAGTAACCTACAATACAAATGGTTCACTAATTTGAAGGGCTACCTCCAATTAGTGTAAGCGAAGTTGGACTGCATTCAGTAGCAATTTATTGATTTCTCTCATCGTAGAAATCACCCTCTCTAGGCAAGAACACTTTCTAACAGCCCCAGCACCGTGGAAAGACTGGAAGAGTGGGTTCCCCCTCAGAGACAAAAATGTGCTGGCCACTCACCTGTCCTTGAGTTGGAACCTTAGTAATAGGGATCCCTTTGAACTGATACATCCATATACTTGTAATCTTATACTTTATGGCTAAAAACATGGTCTGAAATTCATGGTCAGTATATGGCTGGGATGGTGAACTGGTTCTGTGTGATACTGGCCAAGTTCCTTTACCTCTTTAGGTTCGAGTTACCTCATTCTGCGATTGTATACTTAGCCTGTGAGTATGATTAAGGACCGTCAGTGGCCAAGGTTAGGGCTCAGCCTGTGGATGAAGAACTAAGCAAAGGGGCCTTCCTTTCCCAATTCTTACTGGCTGCTTATAGGTAGCCCGATGCTCTACCCCACTGAGCTAAGATACAAGACACTAGACAGCTAGAGGCGACTGGAATTGCAGGACAAAGACATTTAGGAAGGTGGGGAAAGATAGTGGATAATTTATATTCCCTGTAAAGAAGGCAAGAAGAAGAGGGTCACTTCTGCAGTCACTGGTGTAGCAAGGCATTCTCAGATTTCAAATAAGTACTTGAAATGGGTGACTTTGCTGTGAATTTCTCCCTGGGAGACTCTGGCCATGGGACGCTGCTGGAGTATGTTTCAGCGAAGCTGTCTTTTCTCTGTCTGTAGTAAGCGTGGGGAGGAAAGGAGATGGGCTGGGCCACCTTGGCCATATTTGAGTTACCAGATGACAATAGAATTCCTGCTCAGAATGCTAGGGAAATGGGTTTCTCTGATCTCCTGGGAGGAATTGTAATCACCAAGTGTTGAAAAGCCTAGGGAATCTGTAACTGAAGGCTGCCTTTCATTTGGGACAGGAAGAGACAGACACGGAGGGTGAGACTGATAAATGCAAGGGCGTGAAGCACCGTTTCCCTGGCAGGATGCTGGAGCTGGCCTGGAGAAGAGGAGGTGGTGGTGGTGATGGGGGAACTTACCCTCTTTGACCTAAATGCTCACAACCACCCTATGAGATCATTACCATTATTATTCCCACTTTACAGATCAGGAAACTGAGGCACAGAGAGAAACAGAGGTCACACAGCTGGTGAGTTACAGAGCTGTAACTTGAATGGAGGACTGACTCCAGAGCCTCCAGTTGTGGTTATTGGGAAGAGCAAGTCCTCCTGGAACAACAGGGTGACATGGAGAAGAAAGGATGGAGAGGGCTATGGTAACATGGCACCTCAAAGGCCCTGAGGTGGCCTCCATGCCAAGAGGTAGTATAGTGTAGCGGGGAAGAGCGTACATCAGTGATCCAACAGTCTCCGTCAACAGTCTGGGTTCAAAGCCCAGATCTACTGCTTCCTGGCTTGTGACCTTGGGCAAGTTTACTTGACCTCTCCATACCTCAGCTGCTTCATCTGTGAGATAGGGATGTAGGGGTAATCATAGTACCCGCTTCCTGGGATTGAATGAATCAATACAGGATTGAATGAATCAATGCCTGACACCCAGTGAGGACCACCTAGCTATTTAGCATCTTGTGCGGCAATGAAGTGCACAAGGGCTAGGGCTGTGGTTGGCTGGGAGCCCTTTGAGCCCCAGTTCCTCCCTGCAGCCCACTTTAGGGTTCCTGTGAGAGGCAAATGAGGCAGCGCAGAAAGAGAACTGCACATGGTGATCCCAGCAGCTGTTTTGCATGATTACATCAGCCTCTTGCAACTAATGCTAGAATCCACATTCTCCTGTTGGCCTGGATCTGGGAGTTCACATATTAAATGAGTGGGTCATTGGCAAGGGATGGGGAACAGCTTTTGCTATGCAAAGGATTTCATTTTTTTAAATTAATTTTTATTGGGGTATAGTTGATTTACAGTGTTGTGTGAATTTCAGGGGTACAGCAAAGTGAATCAGTTATACATATACATATACCCACTCTTTTTTAGATCCTTTTCCCATATAGGCCATGACAGAGTATTGAGTAGAGTTCCCTGTGCTATACAGTAGGTCCTTATTAGTTATCTATTTTATGTATAGTAGTGTGTATATGTCAGTCCCAATCTCCCAATTTATCCCTCCTCCCCCCTTTACCCCCTGGTAACTATAAGTTTAAGAATTTCGTTTTTAATGCAAGCGACTTTAGGTCCTGCTGACAGACAGTGAAGAGGGAAAGAGGCCATGGCCTCAGGTACCTCTGGGCTCAGATCCAGAGCCCCAAGAATCCAAAGCCTGCAAGGCGGTAGAAGAAGAACTCAGCTTCCAGAGCCAGAACTTCCTGGTCCAGTCCTCACTCTAGCGCAGACTGAGTGGCCTGGGGCAAGTAACTTCACCTCTCTGCCTCAGTTTCCCCGTCTGGAAAATGGAGATACGATTTATACCTCACAGGGCTGTTGTAAGGGTTAACTGCATGAACACGTGTAGAGAGCTTAGAGCAGTGCCTGGCACGTAGTATGATTATTGTTGATTTATTTCCCGAGAAACCAGGGAGATGAGTGAGAAATGAAGGAAGACGGGCACTCCCCCCCACCCTTTCCCCTTCCCCCCGGCTGGAAGGTGCTCCTGTCCAAGTTCGACATTGACGCCAAAATAGCACAATAAAGGAAAGGAAGCCTCTCAGGGAGCAGATGGGCTCCCAGTGCCGCCTCCCAAGGAATGTGCTGACTCTTCAGGAACAGGCCTTTGGCTGTCACTTAACACAATCACGGAGCAAAGGGAAATGATCAAGTTTGTCACCAGGGTCAGTGCCAATTTATTTAAGAAAGTGGTGAGCCTGAAAAGGAGGATGTGGGTAATGGGAGGTCCCATACATTCCTGGAGCCAGTTTGCAAAACCTTTGGGGCAGCAATCCCAGGTGAATGGGGAACCACCCCTCCACACATGCCCTTCCAAAGTTCCCAAGTGAGCAACGTTGACCAGAGGCTGGGATTGGAGGCTCTGAGCCAAGCCTGAGAGGGGGATTGGTGGCCTGTGTGGGTTGCGTCCAGTTGAGGCTCTCATGCTTTCTTTATTCTATTCAGCAAACTTGTATCAAGTGTCCAGTCTGTGCCAGGCACTGGGCCAGGAGCCACAGGAGATGCTGGGAAGAATGATACAGGTAAGGTCCTTGCCCTGGAAGAACTCACAGCGGGTAGAGCCTATGCTCATTACACCCCAGGAAAGCGTCTGAGAAACACTGAGGGGTCAGGGGCGAAATGGCCACCCCTTTTCCAGGGAGTTTACCTGGAAAAAAGAGAATGTCTGGCAAGGATAATGCTTAAGACGGAATAACCTCTCTTGGTGGAATTAGCGGGGGAGTTATTTACCGGGGGGGGGGTGATGGGGCTACAGCAAACTGTAAACTCATTCAAGGAAAGGCTTATGCCTTTGTCACTCCCTTCACCAGTGACTAGCATGGCTTTAAACCTAAAGAGACTCATAGGCAGAGCATCTAGAATCCGATGCCACCAGCTTTGATTGAGTGCCTACTATGTGCCAGGCACAAGGCCAGGTGCTCTCCCATGCTTGGATATTGTACAAAATCTGAGTTGGATTAATGTAAATACTGAATGATTGGGCATGGATCATAGACAGGAGCATGGGTATAATATAGCCCAGTGGTTCTCAAAGTGTGGCCCCTGGGCCAGTAACATCAGCATCGTCTGAGAACTTGTTAGAAAGGCAAATTCTCGGCCCCACCCCATAGGTACTGAATCAGAAACTCAGGTGTCGGGCCCAGCAAGCTGTATTTTAACAAGCCTCCCAGGGGATGCTGACACGTGCTCCAGTCTGGAGACCACTGCTCTAACCCAGTGATCTTTAAGAGGGCATCTCGGCTGCCATGGAGGTTCTGGGGGAAACTCTGGGGAGGGGAGGGGGGCTGGAGCAGCCCTATTTTCTTCTTCTTCTTTTTTTTTGACCGCACCACGCGCCTTGTGGGATCTTAGTTCCCTGACCAGGGATCAAACTCATGCCACTGCAGTGGAAGTGCGGAGTCTTAACCACTGGACCGCCAGGGAAGTCCTGGAGCAGCCCTATTTTCATCTGCTTTACACGTTGAGCTGCTACATCAGACTTTGTTTAAAGAAAGTGTTTTAAACTGAAGAAGTTTGAAAGCTGTGACTCTGTCCATCCTGCCTCATCATCTGCACAGATGGAAACACTGAGGCCCAGAAAGGGAAGGCTCTGGGAAGCAGGGATGGACCAGCAGCCAGGCCGCCCAACTTTCAGCCCAGGGTGCTTACCAGCAGCTCAGGCAACCCCCTCATGAGAGAGAAAAGAGGAAGACTAGCCTTCGGGGCCGTCTGTTAGTAAGATCCTGGGGCCTGTCTGCTTCTCTTTCTAGTTATGCCAGGAAAGGCCAGGGGCTTCCGGGGTTCTTGCAGGAAGCCCTCTGGTTTCGTCTTTCCTCCTGTGGCCCAGGGCCTGTAGCCCCGGACTCCCTCCTGGCCAGCCTGACTCTCCCGCCCCCCCCACCCCAACATTCATCTCAAGGAAGAACATCACGGAGGTCTGCCTGCGCTTCCAGCCTCTCCCTCTATTCCCCATCCCGCCCTCTTAGGCCCACCTGATGTCTGAGACCCTGCCCAAGTCTGCCTTTCCCTGCCCTCCATTCCTTGCCCACCCCAGTCCAGGCAATGCTCCATCACTGGCATCATACTATGAACTGGGGTCACTGCGAGCTCCTCCTGAGAGCTCCTCCCGGGAGGTCACTGCATTCTGTACCATGGCTCCTCCCTTCCCAGCCCCCAACACTGCCAGGCCTATGGTCCCAGCCGGCAGCTCTCAGGGCTTGGTAAATGGGCAGGGGAGATGCTGGTGGGGTGGGGGTCTGCACCACCAGCTGCTGGCTCCTCCCCGGGCCCAAAGACCCAGCTGGCAGGACCTCCCCACCGCTGCCTGTGCGCTTTCAGGGCATCCCCTTTGACTTAGGACTTGAGCTTTTGCCAACCTCTCTGGCTTTCTCCAGGGCCAGAGCACTGAGTGCAGCCAGGTCCACAGCGCAGCGGAGTACGCAGCGGCTCCTCTGGGTGCCAGCTGAGGACAGCGCCCAGGCTGCGGCAGGAGTCTCGAGCCACTGAGCCTACGTGAACAAAGTCAAGGCCACTTCAGTGTGGTGTGTGAGTCAGCTGCTTGGCTCTTCCCTTCTGGATGTGTGGGTATGTGTGGGGGGTGGATTCTGGGGGAGGGAGAGAATGAAGAGAAATTGGAAACATGACCACCGAAAGGCTAACATTCATAGACCAAACCAGCTCATGCCCCCTGCCAAAGGGTGTTTGAAACCCTAGCCAGGCCCGCCCCTGTCCGAACTCTTGCCTTCTGTGGACTGGCTTATAGCAGGAATTTCACAGCTGATGGAAGCTGGGCAGTGTGAAGGAAATAGCCCGGGCTCTGGAGTCAGATGGATGGACATTCAAATCTGGGCTCAGCCCCTCACTGGATGATCAGACTTATGTGAGGGACTCCACCTCCTTGAGCTTTGGTTTCCTCAGCTCCCAAAAAAGGATGGTAATATTAGGTTGAACCATAAGAAAATGCTATTTTGTAGGTTAAGAAATGTTGAATAGTGCCAATTTCATATTGGTCCAACCCAATAGCACCTTCCTCCCGGGTTATTGTGCAGATTAAATAAGGCAAGATACACAATTGTTTATACCAGCACCTGACACATAATAAGTGCCCACTAAAGGATAGTGGTGAGGACGGTGGGTATCTAACCCTTCATGTTGGCCACAGACTGAAGCCCAGGCCTGCCCATCTCACAAATGCGGGTCCTGGATAAACTGAAATACATCAGTGACATAATCTGAGGGGTTAAAATGGAACTTTGGCCACACACTCCTCCTCTCTGGGCTGGGTCAGCTCTTAAAATTTCTTGCTTTTTGCTTCATGCCTTACGCTGAAGCTCTGGGACTACAGCAAAGGCAAGTGCCTGAAGACATACAAGGGCCACAAGAATGAGAAGTACTGCATTTTTTTTTCACTTGAAAAGCCAATATCTTTATTAAACAAAGGTGACAATGTTCATTTTCCAAAGAAAACTACAAGCAAAAAAAAAAAAAAACCAAAACAAAACAAAACTAAGAAGAAATTGGATTTTCCAGATTTACCTTGATGGTTTATGCACATTTTCTCAGTGAACCATACCAGATGTTTACTAAAGGTAAAATATATGAACCTCGTAGTGGAGGAATCTTGCAGAAAGCACCTGAACCAGTGAACCTCAGGTGTAATGGGACAAATGATTATCAGGTGACTGAAGCTCACAAGACACATTATCACTACTGTGGTATTCCTGGTGAAAATACATAAGAAAATCATAATCTGAAACTATCATGAAAAAAATGTCAGTTTTTTGCAAATTTCAGTACACATATACCTCCCATGTTCCCTGACTGTTACGCTGTATTTAAATAGTCTTTCTTATCAATATACAGAGCAAATCTCTCCTAATTACTTTTTCTCCCAGAACCTTGAGTTATCTGGGCCACTAATGCCATCCCACTTAAAAGAGCATTTTCTTTTTTTTTTTTGTTCTAGAGGGGGACTGATGATTTTATATATACACTTCTCCTATGTTCTTTTTTTAAAAAAATTAATTAATTTATTTTTTATTTTTAGCTGTGTTGGGTCTTCATTTCTGTGCAAGGGCTTTCTCCAGTTGCGGCAAGTGGGGGCCACTCTTCATCACGGTGTGCGGGCCTCTCACTATCACGGCCTCTCTTGTTGCAGAGCACAGGCTCCAGACGCGCAGGCTCAGTAGTTGTGGCTCACGGGCCCAGTTGCTCCGCGGCACGTGGGATCCTCCCAGACCAGGGCTCGAACCCGTGTCCCCTGCATTGGCAGACAGATTCTCAACCACTGCGCCACCAGGGAAGCCTAAAGAGCATTTTCTTAATGACGCTGTGATAAGCTGGTCACTCTTTGTGGTAAAGCCACTCTCCAATGAAGGCTCCCATTTAAGAGTCACAAAAGGGGAACAGATTCAATCATTGACTCATCAATTTATTCATTCTTTCAACAGTTGGATCGAGAGACTATTATGTGCCAGGTACTGTGCTGAGTGCTGGGTTGAAGAAGCTATGGTCCCTGCCCGGGAGGAATTTGCAGTTTGGTATGGGAGAAAACCCCAGGAGAGGTACTGACAGTCCACTGTTGACAAGCGTCCTAGTCATAAAAAGTCTGTCCCAAGACTCGCGGGAATACTGAGGAGGGATCATCAAACTCTGTTTGGAGGTCTGGGAAGGCTACACAGAAACAAGTGACATGCCAGATAGACCTGGAAAGATAGGTAGGAATTCCTTGGATGGAGAAGGCACGGCGCTAGAAGGACATTTCAAGCAGGGGAAACCTAACATGTAGAGAAACAAAATTAAAAAGGGGAGTGATTGGTCTGAAGTTCAGTGATAGGGATTGATTCAAAGTTCAGCGTGTCTGGAGCATGGGGTAGGGAACGGAGTATCAGGAGCCGAGGCTGAAGGGGTAGGTTAGGGCTGAGTTAGGAAATGTATCATATGCCAACCTAAAGGGCTTGGATGTGATTCTGTGGGCAATTGAGAACCAACAGATAAGGGTTCCCCAGAGTGTGCAGACAGAAAACAATCTGATTTTGTCTGGAGTAGGTCCTGGGAATCTGAGATAGAAGAGTTTTTTAATTGTTAGTAATTATTCTCAACTTTACTGAGGCATAATTTATACACAATAAAATGTACCCATTTGTTTAAGTGCACAGCTCAGTGAGTTTTGACAAATATATATACCCATGTAACCAGTACCACCTTAGTCCTGGGCAAATGGGGTCCTGCTCCATGCCCTGCATCTCAAGGGTGGGGAACTGTGTTTTGCAACACCTTCCTTACAATTTTCAAAGGTCCCCTTTAGTGCCTGGGAATGGCCAAGGTCAGCAATATCATCAGGGTGGGCTGCCCATAGTACAGAATAAGTTGCAGGTTGGCGGGAGACCACATCCATGTTTTTCCCCTTCAAGAGACACTTTGAACCTCTAGACCCCTTACCACCCCTTCATGCTTGGGGCCCACCAGATACCCCAAGGAACTTCAGGATTCTTACCTATGGGATCATCTATGGGACTCTCATGCTTGGGACCTGGTTCCAGGAGGGCAGCATGGCAAGTGGATTGATCCACTAGCCAATGCAGTATTTCTTTGACACAACTGCATGAAACTGGGCAATCAGAATGGTACCGACACACTGGTTTTGGATGATTTAAATAGTGTCTATAGACAGGGGCCATGCAAAATGTATTTACCTAGGCTCTGAGCACCCTAGGAGTGGCCACTGTAAAACCACCACTGCAATCAGGATTTACAACATTTTCCTCCTGGTAAAAAAATTGTCTTGAAGACCTTTGCAATCAATCTCACTCCCACTCTCCATCCCTGACTACCACTGTCTTGCTTTCTGTCACTACAGGTTAGTTTTTCCTATTCTAGGATTTCAAATAAATGGAATCATACACTATTTAGCCTTTTGTGTCTGGCTTCCTTCAGTTAGCATGATACTTTTGAGGTTTTCCATGTTGTAGCACATATCAGTAGTTTGTTCCTTTTTATTGCTGACTATCCATTGTATTAATATACCATTGTATCGATATACCATTGGTCCATTGTATAGATATACCACAATTTACCTATTTACCCGTTGCTGGGCACCTGGGCTGTTTCTAGTTCAGGTTTTGTTTTTGTTTTTTTTTTTTTGATAAATAAAGCTACTTTGAACAAGGCTTTTTGTGGGCATATGTTTTAATTTCTCTTGGACAAATACCTAGGAATGGAATTACTGGGCCAAAGTATTGGCTTATGTTTAATTTTATGAGAGACTACTGAATTGATTTCCACCATGGTTGTACCATTTTATACTCAATCAGCAACGTAAGAGAGTTCCCATTGTTTCCACTTGCTATTGTTATTTTTAAAAAAAATTTCAACCATTCTAATGGGTGTGTACTAGTATCTCATGGTGGCTTTAATTTGCATGTCACTGATAACTAATGATGTTGAGCATCTTTTCATGTGTTTATTGGTCATTTGTATATCATCCTTTGTGAAGTGTCTGTTCTTTAGGTATAATGCACAGACAATAAAATTCACCCATTAAAAGTGTGCAATTCAATGAGTTTTGACAAATGAATACAACCACATAACTAGTACTACCTATCTAGAAGTTTATCAATAGTACTGATCTTTTCAAAGCACCAGCTTTTGGTTTCATTGATTTTCTCTGTTTTTTTTGGCTATTTCATTGATTTCTGCACTTACCTTTATTATTTCCTTCCTTCTACTTACTTTGGGCTTAATTTTCTCTTCTTTTTCTAGCTTCTTAAATTTGAAGCGGAGGTCATTGATATGAGGCTTTTTTCTTTTCTAATATAGGTATTGAGTACTATAAACATCCCCCTAAGTACTGCTTTAGCGGCATCTCACAAATTTTTATATGTTATTTTCATTTTCTTTCTTTTAAAAATAACTTCCAATTCCCTTTTGATTTATACTTTGACCCATGGATTATTTAGAAGTGTGTCATCTAACTGCCAAATAGTTAAGGATTTTCTGACATCTTTTTGTTATTGATTTCTAATTTAATTATGTTGAGGTCAGAGAACATATTCTCTTTGATTTCAATCCTTTAAAATGTATTGAGACTCATTTCATGGCCCAGCATGTGGTCTATTCTATATAATGTTCCATGTGTGCTTGGAGAAGAATGTCGGTGAAGAATGCAGATGTTGGGTGTAGTGTTCCATTCATGTCCATTAGGTCAAGTTGATTGATAGATAGTGTTGTTCAAGTCTTTTACATCGTCATTGGTTTTCTGTTCACTTGTTTTATCAGTTACTGAGAGAGAACTGTTGAACTCTCCAGCTATAATTATGATTTTATATATTGTTTCAGTTCTGCAGTTTTGGATTCATGTATTTTGAAGCTTGTTATTAGGTACTTACACATTTAAGATTGTTATATTGTCCTGATGAGGTGACCCTTTTATCATTATAAATGTCTTTATTCTTGGTAATATTCTGTGTCTTGAAGCTTACTTTGAAATTAATATAGCCATCATTGATATATCTTTATTCATCATTTTAGGTTTTTTTAAAAAATAAATTTATTTATTTATTTATTTATTTTTGGCTCCATTGGGTCTTCATTGTTGGGTCTTCATTGTTGGGTCTTCATTGCTGCGTGTGGGCTTTCTCTAGTTGTGGTGAGCGGGAGCTACTCTTCGTTGTGGTGCGTGAGCTTCTCATTGCGGTGGCTTCTCTTGTTGCAGAGCTTGGGCTCTAGGTGTGTGGGCTTCAGTAGTTGTGGCACGCGGGCTCAGTAGTTGTGGCTCATGGGCTCTAGAGTGCAGGCTCAATAGTTGTGGTACACGGGCTTAGTTGCTCTGTGGCATGTGGGATCTTCCTGGACCAGGGCTCAAACCCGTGTCCCCTGCATTGGCAGGCAGATTCTCAACCACTGTGCCACCAGGGAAGTCCCCATCATTTTAGTTTTAACCTGTGTCTTTATACTTAAAAGATGTTTCTTATAGACAGCAAGAAAAAATTGAGGCCAATTTTATTTTTAATACAGTAGGATGATCTCTGACTTTTAATTGTCTTGCTTAGAGTACATTTACATTTAATGTAGTTGTTGATATGGCTGGGTTTAGGTCATCCATTTCTCTAATTGTTTTCTATTCTTCCCAACAACTTCATCAACTTTTCCCTCTTTTTCTGCCCTGTTTTGGATTGAGTATTTTCTTTATTTTCAAGTAATTTTAGATTTACAGAAAAGTTGCAAAGATAGTACAGAGTGTTCCTGAATAATTTTTATCCAACCTTCTTGACTGTTAACATCTTGCATGAACATGGTAGTGTATTTATCAAAACTAAGAAATTCACATTGGTACAGTATGATAAACTAGACTACAGACTTCATTTGGATTTTTCCATTAATGCTTTTTCTGTTCCAGGATCCCATCCAGATACCACATTTCAGTTAGTCATCATGTCTCCTTAGGTTCCTCCTAGCTGTGGCAGTTTCTCAGACTTTTCTGGGGTTTGATGACCTGGACAATTTTTTTTAAAATTTTTATTTATTTATTTATTTTTGGCTGTGTTGGGTCTTCATTTCTGTGCGAGGGCTTTCTCTAGGTGCGGCAAGCGGGGGCCACTCTTCATCGCGGTGCGCGGGCCTCTCACTATCACGGCCTCTCTTGTTGCGGAGCACAGGCTCCAGACGCGCAGGCTCAGTAGTTGCGGCTCACGGACCTAGTTGCTCTGCGGCATGTGGGATCTTCCCAGACCAGGGCTCGAACCCGTGTGCCCTGCCTTGGCAGGCAGATTCTCAACCACTGCGCCACCAGGGAAGCCCCCTGGACAATTTTTAAGAATACTGGTCGGGTATTTTGTAGACTGTCCCTCAGTTTGGGTTTGTCTGATGTTTTCTCCTGATTAGTCTGTGGTTATGGATCTTGGGGAAGAATACCACTGAGGTGATGTGCCCTTGTCATTCCATTATATCAGGGGGTATGTGACATCAACATGACTTACTGGTGGTGTTAACTGTGATTACTTGGTTTAGGTGGTGTTTGTTAGATTTCTCAACTATAAAGCTACTGTTTTTCCCTTTTCAAATTTTATTCATTATATGCAAGTCACTAATTTCAGCCTACACCCAAGGGGAGGGGAGTTAAGCTCCACCTCCTGGAGGGACAAGTATCTAGGAATAATTGAAATCTTTTATATTCTGTGTTATCTACACCATGGGCTGCTTAGCTATAGCTGTGTTTTTTTGCTTTGTTTTTGTTTTGTTTTGTTTGAAGTTGTTCTAGGGTTTAAAACAAACATTTTTATCTGAAAAAAACCCCAAAAATAATAATTCAAAAAGACACATGCACCCCAATGTTCATAGCAGCATTATTTACAATTGCTAAGATATGGAAGCAACCTAAGTGTCCATCAAGAAATGAATGGATAAAGAAGATGTGGTGTATATATATACAATGGAATACTACTCAGCCATAAAAAATGAAATTTTGCCATTTGCAGCAACATGGGTGGACTTGGAGGGCATCATGCTAAGTGAAATGAGTCAAAGACAAATACTGTATGATATCACATATGTGGAATCTAAAAAATACAACTAAAAAAAATACAACTAACTAGTGAATATAACAAAAAAGAAGCAGACTCACAGATATAGAGAACAAACTAGTGGTTACCAGAGGGGAAAGAGAAGGAGGCAGGGACAATACAGGGGTAGGGGAGTAAGAGGTACAAATTATTGTGTAGAATAAGCTACAAGGATATATTGTATAACATGGGGAATATAGCTAATACTTCATAATAACTATAAGTGGAACATAACCTTTAAAAATTGTGAATCACTATATTGTACACCTGTAACTTATATAATATTGTACAACTATACTTCAACCAAAAAATAAAGTAAAATAAAACAAGCATTTTTTGCTGGAGAGGGTGTGGAGAAAAGGGAACCCTCTTGCACTGTTGGTGGGAATGTAAATTGATACAGCCACTATGGAGAGCAGTATGGAGGTTCCTTAAAAAACTAACAATAGAACTACCATACGACCCAGCAATCCCACTACTGGGCATATACCCTGAGAAAACCATAATTCAAAAAGGGTCATGTACCAAAATGTTCATTGCAGCTCTATTTACAATAGCCAGGACATGGAAGCAACCTAAGTGTCCATCAACAGATGAATGGATAAAGAAGATGTGGCACATATATACAATGGAATATTACTCAGCCATAAAAAGAAACGAAATTGAGTTATTTGTAGTGAGGTGGATGGACCTAGAGACTGTCATACAGAGTGAAGTAAGTCAGAAAGAGAAAAACAAATACCATATACTAACACATATATATGGAATCTAAAAAAAAAAGAAAAAAAGAAAAAAAAAGATCACAAGAACCTAGGGGCAAGACGGGAATAAAGATGCAGACTTACTAGAGAATGGACTTGAGGATACGGGGAGGGGGAAGGGTAAGCTGGGACAAAGTGAGACAGTGGCATGGACATATACACACTACCAACTGTAAAACAGATAACTAGTGGGAAGCAGCCACATAGCACAGGGAGATCAGCTCGGTGCTTTGTGACCACCTAGAGGGGTGGGATGGGGAGGGTGGGAGGGAGGGAGATGCAAGAGGGAAGAGATATGGGGATATATGTATATGTATAGCTGATTCACTTTGTTGCAGAGCAGAAACTAACACACCATTGTGAAGCAATTATACTCCAATAAAGATGTTAAAAAAAAACAAAACAAAAAAAACCAAGTATTTTTAGCTTATCACAATCTATCTTCAAATTGCATTATATGACTTTATGTACAAGTAAGAACCTTAAAATAGCATACTTTGATTTCTCCTATCCTTTGTAGTATTGTTGTAATACATTTTGCTTCTACGTATATTATAAGCCTCCAAATCCATTGTTATTATTTTTGCTTTAAATAATCATTTATCTTTTTCAAAATAATTTATTCAGGTGAAATTCACAGAACATAAGATTAACCATTTTAAAGTGAACAATTCAGTAGCATTTAGCAGTGAATTATCTTTTTTTAAAAATTTCTTAATTTATCTGTTTATTTTGGCTGCGTTGGGTCTTCATTGCTGTGCGCGGGCTTTCTCTAGTTGCGGCAAGCGGGGGCTACTCTTCGTTGTGGTGTGCGGGCTTCTCATTGCGGTGGCTTCTCTTGTTGCAGAGCACGGGCTCTAGGAGCGCGGGCTTCAGTAATTGTGGCGCCCCGGGTTAGCGGCTCCGTGGCACGTGGGATCTTCCTGGACCAGGGCTCGAACCACGTCCCCTGCATTGGCAGGCGGATTCTTACCACTGCGCCACCAGGGAAGTCCTTTTTTTCTTTTTTTAAAGGAGTATATTGTTTGGTGGCTGGGTAGCATGGAATTGGTGAGTTCAGTTGTGGACATGTGGAACTTGACTTGCCCGTGAGCTGCCCTACTGGAGAGGGCAGTTGGATACGTAAACCTGGGGTTCAGAGGAGAGCTGGGGGCTGAAAAAATAAATGTGGAGTTTATGGCACATACATGGTAAGTAAGGCCATGGGAATGGGTGAGACTGTCCGGGAAGAGTGTGTCCTAAGGGAGGAGAAGGCAGTCCCAGACAGAGTGAACATCCTCATTTCCAGCAGAGAGGTGGGTACTGAGACAATGGGCCACAGTTCAGGGAAGTCATGATGGGGGAGGAAATAGGGTAGAGTGGGAGCCCTGTTTGTCCTGCCCATGGCGAATAAGCCCTGGGAGGCACTGCCCAGGGATAGGAGGAGGGGTGCTAGGAGAGAAGTCACCAAGCCCCAGGGCGCATTCTGCTGACTTCACTGTTCTTTTGGCTTCTGCCCTGCCCTGCCTGTCTCACCTCCAGGCACTACCACTAACACTAGTACAAAAAAAAAGGCAAACTAGGGCAAGCAAAGGCCTAATAGAAACAGAAATAGTTTCTAAACCCCAAAGTAGGAGAAAACCTCAACTGGTATTTTGGAGGCGACAAGCAGCAGTTGCCCCTCCGTCTCTGCAGGCCAGCATTGTCAACTTGGCCCTGACCCCTGCCGCTGGGCCCTGCAGGCTGGCCACACTCCAACCAGACCACACATCTTCACCCCCCACCTCTGGCACTGGGAGCCATGCCAGCGCCTCCCCAGGCGGCCAACCACGTGGCCAAGCCGAGGGAGCAGAGTAGGAGGACTCGGAAGCAACTGGGGCATACAAGGAGAGTCAGGAAGGAGACAGCTCTGTGTGGTGGTGCAAGGGATGCCTGAGCGCAGTCCTGGGTGCCCCCCCTCAGTGGCCTCCCCGCCTCTTCTTGCCTAACCTCACTCGTGCTTCTCAGAACTAGTGAACTAGCAATGGTGTCACCACCCAACTATTACTCGAATCCATTCCCTGGGGCCTATTGTTCTTCCATTGGCTCCTGTCTGTCTCCTCAATGGGCTGGGAGCTCTCCCAGGCCAGGGACCTGCTGCAGTCACTGTTTGCTTGGCTTCTCCCCAGTCAACCCACCTTGGAAAAATGCCCCAGGGCACGTTGAAGGGGACCCTTCTTCATCAGCTTTACCGTCAACTTTGCTGTCTACTCAGATACACAGCATGCTGGCTGACTTTTGATGTACTGCTGAGTTCCTTTTAACTGGGAGCCTCTTGGGGCATATAAAGTAGGATCTGGTTCCCCCCAGTGTCATTTGCACTCAACTTCTCAAGGACACAGCTTTTGGGTAGAGTGAGGTAAAGCTGGATTTCTTTTTTTGAATTAAGATGAATAGCTGGGGGCTTCTCTGGTGGCGCAGTGGTTGAGAATCTGCCTGCTAATGCAGGGGACACGGGTTCGAGCCCTGGTCTGGGAAGATCCCACATGCCGCGGAGCAACTGCGCCCGTGAGCCACAACTACTGAGCCTGCGCGTCTGGAGCCTGTGCTCCGCAACAAGAGAGGCTGCGACAGTGAGAGGCCCGCGCACCGCGATGAAGAGTGGCCCCCGCTTGCCACAACTAGAGAAAGCCCTCGCACAGAAACGAAGACCCAACACAGCCAAAAATAAATAAATCAATACATAAAAATTAAAAAAAAAAAAAAAAAAAAAAAAAAAAAAAGACTTGGAAGATGAATAGCTGGGAGCCCTTCCAGACCATCAGCAATGAGCCCATGCTCAGCCCCTCCCCCAGACTTTCTGGGCTTCAGGGGGCATGTGCATCTCTTAGGCTACTCATCTTGACCCAGTGGATCTTTGCCTTCTGTCAGTGGGGGTCCTCTGAGAAGCAGACATCAAGATGAGGTTAGGGACTTCCCTGGTGGTGCAGTGGATAAGGATCTGCCTGCCAATGCAGGGTACACGGGTTCGAGCCCTGGTCCGGGAAGATCCCACATGCCACAGAGCAATGAAGCCCGTGCGCCACAGCTACCGAGCCTGAGCTCTAGAGCCCGTGAGCCACGACTACTGAAGCCCGCGTGCCTAGAGCCCGTGCTCCGCAACAAGAGAAGCCACCACAATGAGAAGCCCGTGCGCCGCAACGAAGAGTAGCCCCTGCTTGCTGCAACTAGAGAAAGCCCGCATGCAGCAACAAAGACCCAATGCAGCCAAAAATAAATAAATAAAGATCTTCGTGAAAATGAAAAATGTTTCTAAAAAAAAAAATGAGGTTAAATGTACAAGCGATGTATTGGGAGAGACACCTGTGAAGGATGCAGGGAAAGAAGTAAAAGCAGGCAGGGAGTATCTTCCCACTGCAGTGCAGGACTGACATCTGAGAAAGGAGAGGAGGAAGGAAGGAGGCGTGGGTGGGAAATGTCTCAGATCGCAGCACAGTTCTGAGAAAATCTAGATTGACGGGAAATCCCTGAGCAAGGTTTGCCTGTTGGAGGAGTCCCATGTCCCTGGGATGGGCTGGGATTGGTGTCCTTGCTGGACTTAGTCCTTGGCTGGGAGCAGCCTGGGGGAAACATGGCCTTGATGTGAACACCACCCATGGATCCCAAAGTGGAGCCCCTTGGGCTGTCAGTGAACGCTGCTCCCTGCAGCAGGTTCTCTCGAACGGAGCTCTGAGCAGTGCAGTGCGTCTCCACGCCCACCACACCCTCCCTGCAGTCTCCTGGCTTCTCTGCTCTGCCACCTTGCCTGGGACGAGTCCTCACTGGTTTGTTCCCAAGGCAATCATTTCTCCCCTTCCAGCCGAACTCCAGGCCAGACGATCTGCCTGGGCCTCGTCAAGCTCCGCAGCAGGGCCCAGGTCCCCGACCCCTGCCTTGCTGGAGTGCCGCTTGGAGCAGGCTGGGAGTGGGGGCCGCTGGGGAGGGGCTGTGCACTTTGATTCACCCACCGGCCAGGTGGTCAGTGCAGGTGGCAGAGACGTTAACACCAGCTCCCAAAGGAAGGCTGCTGCTGCTTCGCTCCTTGGTCTGTGCCCTCTGCGCTGAGGCAGATCTGGAAACCGCCTCCTCCTCCCCTTGGCCTTCAGGGAAACACCGGGCTGGTTCCTTGTAGAAGTACGGATGAACAGCTCTCTGTGTGCTCTCGGCCAACCTGCGTGGCTTGTGGTGGGGAAAAGGGTAAAGGGATGGGGCCGTGGGTAGTGAGCAGCTGACCAGGGCCAGTGGAGGAGCCAACCAGGACCCTGAGAGAAAACATTTCCTCTGGAAGGATAGCCACAGTGCCGGCCTGGCTGGAGGTTCCTCCTGGCCCAAGCCCCGGGTCTGCTTTGGTGGTGTGCCTCCACGACCTGGTCTAAAGCCTGGGACACAGTGGGTGCCCAAGATCTGTTGGTGGAACAAGCGCCTTCTCCTGATTTTCCCTCCCAGTGATCCCCTTTGCCCTCCACTAGAATGTCAGGTTCATGAGGGCAGGAACTTTGTTTTGTTCCCTGCAATAGCCTGCACTCAACAAAGAGCATCCATTGGGTGCCAGAGCCCTATTCCCAGGAGCACAAGAAGGAGGAAAGTGTAGGCCTGGCCCATGAGGGCTCACAGCCTTCTGGGGAAACACAGCCTCTTAGGCAGCAGATGGGGAGCCAGGATTTACTCTGAAATAGCTAGACATAAGGACCGATTTAAAAGAAAGCTCTGAGCAAGAACATAGGTGACCGCAGCTGGGTGGAGAAGACTTTGGCATGGAGGGGGACACTGGGATGACTGAGGTGACAAGAGCTGGCTGGAGACAGCTGCTGCACGTTTCCTTTCTAGGCTTCTTATTTATGGGGAACACGTGTTCTGACCCAGAACTCTGGACACATGCTGTGACCAGGGGCCTGGATGTGGGAAAGTGGGACTGGCCTGGAAAATCCAACAGGACACTTCCTAGTCTCGTGCTGGAACTGCTCATGGTAAGAAACAGCCCAGATGGAGGCCAGTCTCTCTGCTGGGAGCTGGGCCAAGTTCCCAGGTGGTGGGTCTTACCAGTAGGCCTATCTTTGGCTCTCTTGCTGGAGGTTGGCATAAGCCAAGTGTATCGAGGAAGGAGAAAGACTTCTCGGACCCATGAGAGAGCAGCAGTACACTCTGCACCCAGCTCAGCCTGGCACCCCCAGAGGCGCATCCTCACCATGGCAGCACACCCCTCCAGGTCCTTGAGTCTTGGTCCAACAAGAGAGAACATCTTTATCCATTCATGCATTGCCTTTGGACTCCTAGCCGTCCTCACTGCCAGCTTAAGAGTGTTAAGTGCTCAGAGGCAGGTTCCAAGGACCTATCATTCTTTGGGGGAGATTATTCTGTGCAACTTCAGATTTATTGAAGGCTCATAATTGAGAGAGAAGGAATCAATAAACAAAAGCTATTCCCCTGAGATGTCTTAAGGTTGTTCTCCCCACTCTGGGAATGTGATTGGCCTGAGCCTTTCACATTCCATCTTAAGCAGGCAGACTAGGGTTGGGGTTCAGGTTGAGGCCAGGGTTATTGCTCAATTAGTGCTTAGTCCATGGCTAGGGCTAGAATAAAAGGAAGTGGTCCGCACCGGGGTGAAATCCACAGTCTTGGCCCCCAATGGATCCCATCAACCAAAGTTAACCAGCCCAGACATTTAGATATTGTCTGTTGCTCATAAATGACACACTAGGACCTGCTTTACAAATCTTTGAGGAAAAGCTCAAAGTTCAAAATTTTAGTTGGAACTAAAGGTATAGCGGTCTCCATTAATGCAAGAGTTATGGGTGGACAAGATTCAGCCATGATTGGCCATGAACATGGCAGTGGCAGTTCTTTCAGGAACTGAGGCTTGGCAGAGAGCAATGTTTGGAGGGACTAGTTACTTTTAAGCTGAGGAAAGAATGGGTTGGTCTAGAGCCCCCTAGGGGGTAGGTTCTGAGGGGAAGGGATATATAGGGACGCCATGGTGAGGGTTCCAGCAGACAGTCTTTTGTTTCCTCCTCCTCTTCCTGTTGGCTGACACTGTGTGCTAATTGTGCTTATTCCTTCACAAGCATTATCTTATTTTGTCCACAGGACACCGTACAAGGAAAGTCTGATATCATCCCATTTTACAGATGAGGAAACTGAGGCTGAAGAATGTTAGATAACTAGTATACAAGTTCAGAATGGGGTAGGAGTGGGACCCAGGTCTGTCTGACTCCAGAGACTGTATTACTGCCATCTTCTGCTGACTCAAGTTTTTCCTGGGGTCTAGGCTTGCTGTGGGTGCCCAGGGGACAGGTGGGCACCTGAGGTCTTGCTTCTCCTGATGCAAAACTGCCCCAAGTATGACTCATTCATAACACCCTTCTGTCCAGTGTCCCTACAGCTCTGCTCCCCTGGAACCCTTTGGTTCTCCTGGGCCTCCTCAGGATTCTGCCAGGCCCGTGTGGGCAGGAGCTCACTCCCTGGGGCATGTGCTGTCTCTACAGACTCACCCCCAAATGACTGGGGTGGGGCCACCCCCCAAGCCCCGCCGCTTCCCGCCCCTCTGCCTCCCTCAGCCCTACTGTTCTCTGCAGGCTTCCTGCCTCCTGATAACTGTGGGAGGATCTGGCAGCTTGTGCATGAGGTTAGCTGGCCCCTGTCCAGGTTGAATTTCACTTGGTTATTTCCTAACCATATTCCTAACCTCGTGAGCCCTCTAGAGACTCAATCTCAGTCTTGGCTGATTCTGAGCAGTCCAGTTTTTAGCTTATCTGTGGATTTCATTTGTGTGTTGTTTATTGGCATCTTACAAAGTTTTTAATGAAGGTGTTCCTGGAGACTGAGCCTGGGATTGGTCACTCGTGTTGGTCAGGGTTTGGTGTTAATGAGGCCGAGCATGTGGGTCCACGCTGCGTCAAGCCCGGTAAGCTGCGCTGGACTGCCAACCACAGGCTGAGGCTGATCCCAGACCCCGTTTCAGATTCAGGTTGAGTCCTACCCACAGGCCGGCTCTGGAGGCCTGAACTCGGGGTGGCCGTGGGCATGGAAAGTCATATGAATAAACAAGCCAAGGTACTTGCAGAGACGCTGGCTTAGAAGTTTGTCCCAGGTGTCCACCTCCTCCCTCACCTCCCTGACATCCTCAGCACAGGCTTTAACTCAGATCTGTGCCCTCCTGCACTGGGAAGATGGGGTGGTAATGGCGTGTGGAAGGGAGCTGGCTCGGACCCCCGTCCCCACCCTTGCACTGGCCTGGGCCTGGCCACAGTGTCATGGTGTCTCATTGCGTGTGGCGCGGGTGAGGGTTGCTGGCAGGCCTGCATGGGAGCTTTCTTCTCTGCCCCTCCTTCTCCTTATCCCACCTGAACCGACCCAACCTGGTCCCTCGAGGAGTACAGATGGCCAACCTGTTGTGTCAATGGCTCCTCTGGTTGCAAAGGGTCACGTTTGCCTCATATCCAAGACGGCACAGGAAAGAGGGACTGAAACCAGGTGAGTGTGTTGCCCTGTGGGCCCAGCCGTCTCTGCTCCAGTGGTGGAAATGGCTGGGCCGGCACTGAGGGGCCACAAACCCTCTCCTGGACCCTCTGGGCTGATTTACAAGGCCCTGAAGGGTGGAGCCTGTGGCTAGAAAACAGTGACAAGCACCCGGACTGCTGGAGGGCTGGGTCCACACTGTTGCCCTCGTGAGCCTGGAGTTCTCTGCTAACTAATCAAAGGGACCCTGCATTCTGGGATGGTAAATCTATTTTGCAGCCTCTGCAAGTGTGTAGACTATGTCTTCTATTCTGCTTATGATTTTTCTATTATTATTCCTCTCTGCCTCCTCCCTCTGCCCAGAGCAGGGGCTGAGTATAAGGGAGACAGATATGAGAGGCCGAGGGCCACTCCACCAAGGGCCGGTCAGCCTCGCCTTTGCCTCATCTGTGGTGCCAGGCTGCTGCATCACAGGTGGGGGGTAGTGCCTATGTGCAACCTGATGAGTGCTATGGACTGCATGTTTATGTCCCCTTGAAATTCATACGTTAAAACTCTAATCCCCAGTGTGATGTTACTAGGAGGTGGGGCCTTTGGGTGATGATTAGGTCATGAGGGTGAAGCCCTCATGAATGGGATTAGCGCCCTTATAAGAGACAGAAGGGAGCTTGCTTCTTGTTTCTCTCTCTGCTCTCTGCTATGTGAGGGTACAGCGAGAAGACAGCCAACTGCAAACTAGGGACAAGACCTTCACCAAGAACTAGACCATCATGGCGCCGTGACCTTGAATTTCCAGCCTCCAGAACTGTGAGGAAAAAAAATTGTTGTTTAAGCCACCCAGCCTCTGGTATTCTGTTATAGTAGCCTGATTAAACTAGAAGTCTTCACAAAAGAAGTGATTCCTGGCCAGGGGGTTGAAGGGTCAATAGTTTTTCCAGATGGGCAAAATGAGGAGGGTGATGCTGGGGGATGCATGAACAACACGAGGAGAGGTGCAAAAGCAAGAGTAGCTGAATGGGCTTGGGGACCTGCAGCTATTTCAGCATAGCTGTTTGACTTTTGCCTCACAGTGCCTGGCACCTGGCTGGTGCTCAGGAGACGTTAGGTGAATGAATCCACCTCCATGACCCTGGGGTACCATATGCATCTGTAGGACTTCTGGTCCTGTGTCCCCTGCTAGACTGCAAGCTGGTTGAGGGTGGGTCTGTGAGAGAAAAGTGAATGCTCAGGGTGACGCAGAGGGTTGAGCAATGAACTGGTCTAGAACCCAGCTCTCCTGACCCCCAGCTCACTGCTCTTTTCACTCCACCTACTTCCCTTTCAGTCCACACCCATCTCTCCCTTCCGCAGCCCCTTCAGTGTTTTCAGGCAGAGCCATGCGCTCTCACATGACTCCTCACCTCTCTTGTCTTGCACGTGAGCTGTTTCTACTGTGCTCCACCTGTCTCTCCAACTGGACTGTCAGCACCTTCAAGGCAGAGACTGGGCCCCTTCTTTTCTGTGTTCTCTACTGCGAGCTACATATTTCCCAAGCCACACTCTTTCCTCTTTCCCCAAGAGCTTTGTGGGCTCATTTTTCAAGGGCTGGCTGACCCGAACTTAGGAGTTCCTGAACTTTCCATGTACACACCTGTGGCCCCGTCCATGCCACGTGCAGGGAAATCACCACAGTAAAGAACCTCCACCATCCCTTCCTTTGGGAAGTTTGCAGCCGGGACAGGGAAGGAAAATGGCCCCAAACATAGCATAAAGGTGGATCTCTGTTATTTTGTTAGTGTGTTCCTGAAATGTGCGTGGGAGTGGAATACCCCATTTGATGCACTGGGAAAAAATCACTAGTTGAGGAAGTCTGATGGTGAAATTTTTTAAACTAATGACATTGAATTTATTTATTTCATTTCTCCATGGCATCTTTTGCTTATTGGGGTCTGAGTCTATTCATTTACCAATTATCTAAGAAAAATCCATCCATCCTAATGAATCTGTCCATCTAAGTGAATTCCAATATGGAGGAAAATAAATACACACTAATTTATAAAAAGGGATACATGTATTTTACTTGCGTTAACTTCTTTTTCAAAGTGAAAGACTCACACCCTAACAGACCCACTGTGTTATACTAGGACTAGAAGCTGAATACAAATAAAGGCAGTTCTCACTGTTCTCGTCCAACAGATGTTTATGGAAGTGTGTTTAGATTTGTATTTAAATGTCATTGGGGCCCACCACCTAGTTTCTCCAATGGAATCCATCCATAGAGTACAGGGAATCAGATAGGCTGTCTTTGGAACCCACTTCTGCTTCTTACTGAGTGACCTCAGGCAAGTGACCTAGCTTCTCTTTTCTTTTTCTTTTTTTAATATTTATTTATTTATTTATTGGCTGTGCTGGGTCTTAGTCGCGGCATGCGGGATCTTCGTTGCCGAGTATGGGATCTTTAGTTGTGGCATGTGGGATCTAGTTCCCTGACCAGGGATCAAACCCGGGCCCCCTGAAATGGGAGCACAGAGTCTTAACCACTGGACTACCAGGGAAGTCCCAGTGACCTAGCTTTTCTGGTCCTCAATTTCCTTAGCTATAAAATGGGGACAACCAAAGCAAGTACCTTACAGGGTTGTGATTCAGATGAAATGTGATGCTGAACATCAAGAGCGTGGACCATGTGAACTAGGTGAAGGTAGGGACTGTGAGAAAGGGAAGCAGCTCCCTCCTAAGGTGACCCTGAAGCATAAATCCATCACCCTAAGGGCGAGTTCTCCCCACCATGCACCCACAGTGGAAATGATTTTACCATTCCGAGGCAGGGTGGGGGTGGGGAGCCAGCAAGGCACATGTGGGTTTCAGCAGGCCGTCGACAGATTCTCCCATGACACCGCTATGGGCAAGGTGTCCACTGGGGCTGGATGACAATCATAATCATAAGTATTAACGAGAGCTTGCTTGGGGAGCTCATGCACTTAAGGTAGATGGGACTCCCCTGGTCACGCAGTGGTTAAGAATCCGCCTACCAATACAGGGGACATGGGTTCGATCCCTGGGCCGGGAAGATCCCACATGTCACGGAGCAACTAAGCCTGTGCGCCACAACTACTGAGCCCGTGTGCCACAGCTGCTGGGGCCCACGCACCTAGAGCCCGTGCTCCGCAACAAGAGATGCCACCACAATGAGAAGCCCATGCACTGCAACGAAGAGTAGCCCCCACTCGCCACAACTAGAGAAAGCCCACGCACAGCAACGAAGACCCAACACAGCCAAAAAAAAAAAAAAAAAAGAAAAGGAATGGTAGAGACACAGATGACATTCAAACCTGGGAGGCTTCTGGAGTAGATGATGATGATCTCCCTCCCTTCCCCATCCCGGCCTAGCTGAGGTCACCTGCAGCTGTACCAGAAGGTTCTTTCCAGCATGCCCGGCTTCCGACTTCCAGCGCCTGAATCTTCTCTGCTGGAGGGAGGGAGGGCTTTTCTCCAGCACCGGGGCACTTGCCCAGCCCTGACACTGGAACCCGACCCCAGGGCAACCTCAAATGATGGGGAATGGGAATTGGTGGGAAAATGCTCTAGGCACCCCCCCATCCCAGCTATCCAGTGGGACAGTTCTGAGGAGTGTCCCCACCCTTTCTCAGCTGGTCCTCAGTAGGATGGAGCCCTGGTTATGCCTGGGGCCACCTGCTGTTTAATGCCCTCTTCATGGCTTCTCGCCCTTTCCTTACTTTCCCTATTTCTGCATGAGTGCTTCTTGTGACCACCTCCCCAGTAAACTCCCTAAGCCCCAGTCCTTGTCTCTGGGTCTGCTTTTTGGGGGAGCCCAAACTAAAACACTTTTTCTATCTTCTACAGTTCACAAGAGAGCCAGGTGGGCAGGGAGACAGGAGTGTGAGAAAAGCTCACTACAAAAGAAATAGAATAAGCCTACCGGACATTTGTTTTCCAAGCAATTTCTTTCACCTACATCCTTGTTATTCAAAGCTCAGAGGAGCAGCCAGGGCATCACCTGGGAGCTCTGGAGAAATGCAGACCCACCCCAGGCTGGCTGAATCCGAATCTGCATTTTAACGAGATCCCCAGGTGGTTTGTGTGCTCAGTATAGTTTGAGAAGCCGTGTACATTATCTTCCTCGACTCTCATGAAGATCCTATGACAAAGTGTTACCATTTGTAGTAAGTTCAATAGTGTCCCCCCAGATTCATGTCCACCCAGAACTTTAGAATGTGATCTTATTTGGACTTAGGGTCTTTGCAGATGTAATTAGTTAAGATGAGGTCATACTAGAGCAGGGTGGACCCTGAATTCGATGACTGGTGTCCACATAAGAAGAGGAAAGGACGCACAGAGACACACACTCAGAAGAAGGGCACGTGGCAGAGATTGGAGTTATGCTGCCATAAGCTAAGGAACACCAGGAGCCACTAGGAGCTGGAAGAGGCAAGGAAGGATCCCCACTAGAGCCTCTGGAGGGAGCATAGCCCAGCAGACAACTTGATTTTGAACTTCTAGCCTCCAGAGCTGTAAGAGAATAAGTTTCTGTTGTTTTAAGCCACCAAGTTTATGGTACTGCATTACAGCAGCCCTAGGAAACTAATAGACTATTATTCCCAATTTCACAGCCACAGAAGTGGCAAAGTCAGGACGTGACCTAGGCCCAGTTTGTGTAGCTGATTCAATGCCCCGCGGTGGGTGCCGGGCCTGGGGGGACTCCGGGAGCATTTCCAGGGCCCTGTTCTTAGCCCTGCCCTGCTCCATGCTGTTATCCAGGACTCGGAAGCAGGCACGGGGACACAGGGCTCAGGTGTGCAGGTGACACGAGGCTGGGAGAGATGGCTGAATTGGGACTCAGGAAGACTTAGACAGGTTTAGAACAAGGGCCCCAACACCAGATGATGGAACCCCACCGGGTTGAGAGGAAAGCTCAACGCTTAGGTTACAAAGAACAACCATACAGAAACAGGATGGGGAGAGCTAACTTGACAGATGTTCTGATGGAAACAAAAATTAGGGCAGGCGTGTGGGTGGTTTAAGTGACCTCAGGCTCAGCTGGAGCTGAGAGTGTGAGGCACTTAGTGGAGCAGGACCATGGCCTTCAGCTGCATTAATAGAAGTGGGATGCCTTCCCTTCCCCCAACAAGCGGGGACAGCATCTTCTGCTTCTGCTTTGTGCTGCTCTCGCCACCCCTGGAGGACCGGGTCAAGGCAGGGGTACCACTTTTTAAAGAGGACTGCAAACTAGAGAGTGTTTGTGGGGCAACCAGAATGGTGGAGATTCAAAAATAAAACAGTGATAAGAGCTGCCATTTATTGAATGCTCCCTATGTGCCGGACACTGGGTTAGGTGAGTAAGACAGACACTGTCCCTGCCCCACGGAAGCTTACAGCCTGCTGGCCAATAAACCCGGATAAATACATGTATTTATTTAGAAACCTACACGTGCTGCAGAGGAGTGTGGGGTGCTCTGAGAGCACTAACCCAGAGAACCTGACCCAGACTGGGGATCTGGGTTTTCATCTTTGGGCCAATATATGAAGGCTGACTAAGTGTTACCCAGGGGACCATGGTACCTTTGAAACAGAGCACAGCAGGTTCAAAGGCCCTGGAGCATATTTGAAGAACAGGGAGAAGGGATGTGGCTTGCTTAGGTGAGGGTCTTGGAAACATCATTTTGGCTGCATTGTGAGGAACGGATTGGAGAGAGGCAAGAGTGGAGACCAGTCAGGAGAGGGTTGGAGCCAGCCTGTGTTAGTTTCCTATTGCCACTGTAACAAATCACCACAAACTTAGTGGCTTAAAACAACACAAATGTCTCCTCTTACAGTTCTGGAGGTCAGAAGTCTGAAATGGGTCTCACTGGGCTAAAATCAAGGTGTCAGCAGGGCTATGTTCTTCTGGAGGTTCCAGGGAGAATCCGTTTCCTCTGCCTTTTCTTGCTTCTAGAGGCTGCCCACATTCCTTGGCTCATGATGCCTTCCCATCTTCTAAGCCAGTAATGGCCAATTGAGAATTTCTTATGTCCCATCAATTCTGAATCTGACTCTTTTGCCTCCCTCTTTCACTTCTAAGGATCCTCATTATATTAGGACCATCCACATAATCTGGGATAATTCTCTAATCTCCCTGTTTTAAAGTCAGCTGATGTAGCAACTGTAATTCACCCTTGCCACATGACATAACACATTCACAGGTTCTGGGGATGAGGGGTGGATATCTTCAGGGGGCCATTATTCTGCCGACCACACATCCCGATTTACATACATCACCTCATTCATTCCCCATGCCCCCTCCTGTGAGGTTGGCACTATTAGTCCCTTTTTATGGACAGGACACGGAAGCTCACAGAGGTGATCTGCGTAAAGTCACACAGCCGGGAAGTGGCAGAGTCCAGAGCCAGATTCCAGGCTGATACTGCAGATCCTGTGATCTTAGCCCCTGCCCCGTGCTGCCTGTCCTTGTGGAGGGCACAGGGGAGCCGACTTCCGGTGTGTAATGGGCTGGCTCTTACTGCGACACAGAGCCAAGTTCTGGGTGACTCCGGAACGCAGAACCAGGTCAACAGTTACAAGGAGGTAAGTTCTAAGTTTTAGTGACTCAGAATGTTAGAACTGGAGGGGACCTGAAAGGTCATAGTGACCATTTTCTTCTAAGGAAACCAAAGCCCAGAGAAGGGAAGTAATCCACCCAAGGCCACACAGCTAATTAGTTGCCTAATAAGGAACTTTCTATCACAGTTCTCCCAACAGTGGTATGGGCTGCAGTATTAAGTGAGGGGATCCTTGTCACCAGAGGGGGCTGAGCATCTGGCGGGGGCCCTGTGCTGGGCACAGGCATTGCTGGCTATTGTGAAGCATGTTGAGAGTAATTGTTTAACCACAAAATGCAAAGGTCTGTCAACGATTTACTCATTTTAATAAGTTAGAGCAGCTCTTCCTACAAGAGTGTCAGTCTCACTCATTTGTCCTCTGGTATAAGGTTTTTTAAAAGTTGGGCTTATTAAGGCACAATCTACATACATTAAGAGTCACTCTTTTAAGAGTATCACTCAATGAGTTTTAGCAAATATATACAGTCATACAACCACCACAGCATTCCACGTAGGAAAGGTTTTCATCTCCTCAAGAAGTCCAGAAGGTTCTCTGTGCCTCCCCTTTCGTTTTTTTCCACTTTGTTCTTTATCTTTTTTTTTTTAATTGAAGTATAGTAGATTTACAATGTTGTGTTAGTTTCAGGTGTACAGCAAAGTGATTTATATATATATATATATGCATTCTTTTTCAGATTCTTTTCCCTTGTAGGTTATTACAAAATATTGAGTATAGGTCCTTGTACTATGCAGTAGCCCTTGTTGGTTATGTTTTATATGCCTCCCCTTTCTTGTTTATTTTCAAATAAACAAAGTTATTTTCAAACAATCGTAGACTCACAAGAAGTTGCAAAAACAGGACATGTATCCTTCACGCAGCTGTCCCCAGTGACAACATCTTACATAACCTTAGCACAGCATCAAGTCCAGGGAAATGATATCAGTATAGCATCATCAGCTGGACTGCAGACCTTATTCAGATTTCAGGAGTGTTTCTATGCACTCATTTGTGTGTGCATGTTTTTGTGTATAGTTCGATTCAGTTTTATCACCTGTATCGTTTTGCATAACCACCACCAGAAAGGAGCTGCCTGGCGCCACTTCTTCAGAGTCATACGCAACCCCTGCCCCTGGCGACCATGAATCGGTTTCTGTGCCCCTTTTCATAAGCTTTATTGTTGAATTGCATTTTTCATTAGAAACGAAATTGGTGAATGAGTTCACATTGGAAAAATCCAAACTCTGCAAGTATTTTGGAAGATCTCCTTGAGACTTCCTTTTCATGCCAGACCCTTTCTGGAAGGTAAGCACTGTTAGGGTTTCGGGTATCCTAAGCTTTTGTCTCTGCAGTTGCACACCATGATGGTTAATTTCACATGTCAACTGGACTGGGCCACTGGGTGCCCGGATTAAATGTGATTTCTGAGTGTGTCTGTGAGGGTGTCTCAGGATGAGATTGGCATTTGAATCGATGGACTCAGTAAAGCAGATCACACTCCCCAGTGTGGATGGGCATCCCCAATCTGTAGAAGACCTGAATAGAACAAAAAGCAGAGGAGGAGACAATTTGTTCTCTTCCTGCCTGCCCGCTTGAGCTGGGACATTGTTTTTCTTCTGCCCTGGGACTGGGACTTAGGCCATCAGCTCCCCTAGTTTCTCAGGTCTTCTAGCTCGGACTGGAATTACACCACTAGCTTTCCTGGGCCTCCAGCATGCAGATGGCAGGTCGTGGGGCTTCTCGGCCTCTGTGATTTTATGAGCCAATTCCTCACAAAAAAACATATATCTACATCTAGATAGATAGGTAGGTATCTGCTATTGGTTCTATTTCTCTGGAAAACCCTAACACACATGCAGAATACACATTACATGCACATGTACTGTACCATAAAAATATATAGTTGTATGTGTGTGTTTAACCTATATATTGCATCATACACGTTGTATGAAAAATATATATTGTATGAAAAAAACCCACAGCTGGGTGTTTTCACTTTGACTATATGTCTTGGGTAACTTTCTATATCCACACATTTTTAAGGCCTACTGCATTAAAAGAAAAATCTCTGCATAGCATTCTGTACTATGGTGTCCCATTACTGATTTAACCAATCCCCCACTGGTGGGCATTTAGATTGCTTTCGGTGTTTGCCTATTACAAACAATGTTGCAATGACCAGCCTCTGTGCACATGTGCAAGTCCTTCTCATAAGCTGAGAGAAGTGATATGCTTTCTAGAGTGGAGGACGATAAAGTTCCAGCTGACAGAGAATTGCCCCAAACCCTGGAGAGGCAGTGGGTCCCCCGTGTGAAAGGCATCCGGGACAGTTCATTTTGGAGGCTGACGACTGCTGGGCTGGAGGATTTGGGCAGTGCCTTTTAGCTCCGAGGGTTTGAGGTTCTCTGACTGAGCCATCGCATGACCAGAATTGCCTCTCTGGTCTGCTAACTCCTGGGCCCACACTCTGCCTAAGCCAGCTCTTAGGTCCCATGAGGTGAAGGAGCCTAGTGGGGCCCCCTTTACTGGGGGGAAACCATGTATTGGGTTTTTTTTTGTAGAATTATTGGTGATTTTTCCTCTTCACTTTAGAACTTTTTGGGGGGGGTATTTATTTATTTATTTATTTATTTTTGGCTGTGTTGGGTCTTCGTTTCTGTGCGTGGGCTTTCTCTAGTTGTGGCAAGCGGGGGCCACTCTTCATCGCGGTGCGTGGGCCTCTCACTGTCGCGGCCTCTCTTGTTGCGGAGCACAGGCTCCAGATGTGCAGGCTCATTAATTGTGGCTCACGGGCCCAGTTGCTCCGCGGCATGTGGGATCTTCCCAGACCAGGGCTCGAACCCGTTTCCCCTGCATTGGCAGGCAGATTCTCAACCACTGCGCCACCAGGGAAGCCCCATGTATTGTTCTGATGAAGGCTGTTCCAAATTAATGCTTCCCAGCCCCAGAGAGACCACACGCCACCCCTGGCCAAAAGATATGATGGAGCCAACAAATAACCAAGCTCTTCTCCAGCAGCAGGGGTGGTGATAGGTTCATTTTCTTCTAAGGAAACTAAGGCCCAGAGAGGGGAAGTAATTCACCCAAGGCCACACAGCTCAATTAGTAGCCTAACAAAGAACTTTCTAACTAGAGGGTGTAGGGAGTACCTCCTTCCAGACCGTGCATGCGCCATGGGAGGTGTGTTGGAGCAGCTCTGTGTCTAACCCTTTGCTCAGCCTCCACTCCTATCCAGGACGAGCCGTTCAGAAACTGACGAATGGTCATATTGCAAAGCCCCGCCTGTCTGAATCCTGCCATGTGTGCCTAGGGAAAGGCTGTTTGCCAATACCACCTCCATAACCATTCACCCACCAACTTACCCGTTCCCCGGGGCCTACCTGCTGGTGAAGAAGGAAGTGGTAGCTGAGAGAAGAAACAAATATAAGAATTGTTAGCATTTCACGAGCATTTTCTGCTCTCAGAGGGTCTTCCTGTCTCCTTATCTGCTCATCACGCAGGTAGGAAGGGCAAGCTCTAGGTTTCATATTGCTCAAGTGGGGAAACTGAGGCCTGCTGAGAGAGTGAAGGCTTTGCGTCAGGTCACGCAGGCATCAAACTGGCCAGAGAGCTGGTGCAAGGACCCCGGTTTCCTGATTCCCAGCCGAAGGCTCTTGTTGACACAATTTCCTTCCGCCCCCTTGCCTGACACCAGGGCCTCGTGCTCAGAGCCGGGCCAGCTCCCGCGCTCATCTCAGAAGAGACGCTGCACTATGGTCACGGCTCTGTCTGCCCTGCCCTTTCTGGCCGGATGCCATGTGATGTGAACCTGAGGCTCTGTGACCCTGGAAGAATGAGGACAGTTCAGCCAACAGAATCCACATGCTTAGGGCTCACGTGTGGGAGCCACTCTTTGGCCTGGTAAGCATGTAAGCGTCTGTATCCTTTGGATGGGGGAAACTGCTGCTCGTGGGGCTCCTGGGAGTCTTTAGGGAACTTTAAGGAAGGGGCTGGAGAAGAGAGGAGCGTGCCCTGGGCAGGGGCCTCGGGGCATCCAAACTACAAAAGCAAGACAGCAGAAAGCTTGTCTGAAGGGCTTGGAGGAGCCCTGCTGGCTGAAGTGGAAGGTTCATGTGAGGGAAAGGTGGGAAGAAAGACTGAGGTGGCAGGCAGTATTTTCCCAAGATGGCTGCAAAAATATCTCCTGTTCCACATGTGCTTCTACCTCTGACACTGGCCTCATGGAGATGTAGGGGCTATCTATGGTCCTTCCCCCCAAAGCTGGGCAGACTCGTGACCATGGTAGAAGTGAAGCTAGGTGACTTTGGAGGCTAGGTCATAAAAGGAGATATGGCTTCCAGCTTGCTTGCTGGAACACTCACTCTTGAAGACTTGAGCTACCCTGTGATTTGTTCAACCGCCACCATACTGTGAGGAAGTCCTAACTCACATGGAGAGATCACAGGAAGAGTCTCGGAGACTACATGAAGAGAGGGATGCCTGGCCTGTCCGCAGTTGCTCTGTCATCTACCATTCCAGCTCCAGTCACTTTCTAACTGCAGCCTTAGGAGGGACCCTGAACCGCCCAGCTGATCCCTTCCAAATTCCTGACCCACAGAAACTATGAGACATAGTAAAATTACGGCTGTTGTCCTAAGCCACCACGGTTTGGGGTGATTTGTACACAGCAACAGACAAACGAGGTTGGTGAAAGCAGAGTAGTGCTGTGCAAAGAGTGCTAATTTGGGAGTTGGGAGACCTGGCTTCCTGGGTCTAGCCTTGCTAGTAACTTGCCGTGTGGCCTTGGCCAGGAAACTTCTCTCTGGGCCTCAATTTCATTATTTGTAAAAACAAGAAGTTAGAATAAAATGATTTAGAAAACCTTTTTAGTTCCAAAATTTCCTTTGTGGCGATAAGCCTCAGAGAAGTTGGAAGCTGATCCTTTAGCAATGGGGAATCATTGAGCAGGAGACATGCTGAGAGAGTGTTCTAGAGACAAGAACATGTGGATGAAGACAGAGCTGGGAAGTCCTCCTTCCTCTTTCTCAGCCCAGTGGAAGGTGGGCACTGAGGTGATGAGAAACCCCCAAGCAGATACCCGACGGGAGGAGGAGGCAGGGGGAGGCCGGGTAAGTCAGAGGCAGGCAGTCTACTGGCCAGATTCAGAGCCAAAAGCTGCAAGGGTGCCCAGGAGTCCCCTCCCATTTGGGGAAAGGACCCCTCCGGCCCTTTCCACCTCAGGCCTATCCATCTCCACCTGTCTGAAGGAGCATCTATTTATGAAATCTCTCTCTCCTCCGAGTGGGATATCTTATGCTTTCCCACCTCTGGAACAAACCCACAAGGCTCATCACTTTGCTCAAATGGAGCTGAGATTAGACTCTAGCCTTGTGCCCACTGCTCGGATGTCAGGGCCTCGAGCAGTAATCACCACAGGTAGCTCAGTGCAGGGGAAGAGCCCAGCCAAATGTTTTCAGTGGCTTCCTTTGGGCCCTTTTGGGGTCTGCGCAAGAACGCCTGCCCCTGGGCCCTGTTCTGGGGTCTTGAGCTGCGGGGAGTTGGGGTTCTATGACGCTCCCACTGCAATGGCCTCTCCAGGCTGCCATTTCTGTAAGGCAGAGGTAGCCCTCGCTCTTGGCTTGGGATGGTCTCTTAGGAAAACAATGGGCAGGCTGGTGCCAGTGGGGATGGGGAAGATTTGCTTCTTAGCAACAAAGGGAGCATTTGAATAGAAGGGAAGCCCGGGGGCCATCTGGGACTGTCTCAGTTGGTTATTTCTCTCTGCTCCTAGACGACTTCAGGCAGTTTGGGGACCTGGACTCCCTTTGCCTGTAGCCTGTGGCTAACACCTCCCCCAGAGTGAAGGGGGGACCGCATTTCTGCAGCCCTCTGGTGGAGGAGCTGGCCTTTTCCACACCAGCACTGCCAAAGGCTCACAGGTTATTAAGAGAGTTGCACAAACTGGAAGGCCGCAGCTGGGGAGGGGTCGGAAGAAGAGTGTTGGGAGAGCAGAGCTGCCTGAAACAGGCTCTGCTGCTGGCCGGGGGCAGGGCTGAACGCTGTCTCCTCTGGAGGGAGGTCAAGGACACAGCTGGAGCCTATTTGTAGCCCCCTCCCTCCTACAGCCCCCTGATAATAGCTCCTAACACTTGCTGAGCCCTTAGTATGAGTCAGATACTGTTCTCAGCCTTTCCCATGGATATCTCATTTAATCCTTCACAACAGTCCTATGAGGTAGGTCTATTATTATCTCTATTTTAGAGATTAAATAATAACAATTTTAAAACACCCTGTGGCACACAGAGTTTAAGTAAGCTAGTAAGTGGCTCAGCCGGGATTATGAACTCAGACAGTTTAGCTCAAGAGGGCAAAGCTAACCGCTGGGCCTTGCTGCCTGTCACGTGACAGGCCGGCTACATGGTCCCACCCTCTGGGGCTGCCCTCTGAGGTGTCCTTTCAAGGCTGGCCCTCTTGGGGCCTTCCTCATGCTCTGAACATTACAATAGCCACCAACGAACGTACTGAGCACTCACTCTGCACCAAGGATTGTGCTGAGCACTTTCCATGGCTTATTTCTATAATGCTCACAACGACCCTGTGGGTAGGTATTAGCTGCTGTCTCCATTCTACAAGGTGTGGAAACCCAGGCTCCAGAAGGTTTAATAACTTGTTCAAGGTCAAGTTAGGATATAGCAGAACCAGGATTTAAATTCGAACCGAAGTCTGTCTGACTCCACAGCTCTAAGAACACATTTTATTCATTCATCTATTCAACCAACCAACATTTTATAGACCGTCTGCCATGTGCCAGGCACTGTGCTTGGCGCAGGTGGGTATACACAGGGACAATATTTCTGTATGTCTTACTCTATCTCTCCAGCTTAGACTGCTCTCTAAAACTGCAGACTCGTGAATCCTACTGGCCGTGTGACATTACTCTCTGAGACTACTGTGTTCAAAACAGAACTCTTGACCCTTCCTCCAAAGTCGCTCGCCCAAAGTCTTCCTCAGTTCTGCAAATAGAATCACCTCCCACGCAGTCGCTCAAGCCAGGGCTTGAAAGTTGAGAGGCCATCTTTTTTTCTTTTTTTAATAAATTTATTTATTTTATTTACTTATTTTTGGCAGTGTTGGGTCTTTGTTCCTGTGTGCAGGCTTTCTCTAGTTGTGGTGAGCGGGGGCTACTCTTTGTTGCGGTGCGCGGGCTTCTCATTGCAGTGGCTTCGCTTGTTGCAGAGCACGGGCTCTAGGAGCGTGAGCTTCAGTAGTTGTGGCACACGGGCTCACTTGTTGTGGCTCACGGGCTCTAAAGCGCGGGCTCAGTAGTTGTGGCACACGGGCTTAGTTGCTCCGTGGCATGGGGGATCTTCCCGGACCAGGGCTAGAACCCGTGTCCGTGCATTGGCAGGCGGATTCTTAACCACTGCGCCACCAGGGAAGTCCCGAGAGGGGATCTTTGAATGCTCTCTTTCCCTGATCCCCTACATTTAATCTATGTGTCTGGTTGACTTTATCTCAAACTTTTCACTTTTCTCCCTCCCCCCTCCCCCACATCAATCCATTGTCCAGAAGGAAGTCAGCATGATCTTAAAACATCAATCACATCATTTCCTTCCCCGCTTCAAACACTCCAGCGGATTGCCAGGTGCTCTGACCTACAAGGCCCTGCCCGAACTGGCCCCTACGCTGCCACCCTGGTCCCCTGCCTTCTCCCTACATCCTCCCCTAACATGCCAAGCTCCTTCCCACCTTTGCCTTTGCTCACATACCACCCTCTGCCTGGAATGTTCTCCCCCCAGGTCTCAATTTAAATGTCACCTCCTCATAGAGGCCTTCCCCACCCAGCTTGTAAAAAGTAGCCACTCTCTTCTCTCTGCATGGCTCTTATTACTGAAGAATATTATCTTTTTAAAAAATTGTCCTCTTTGCCTGTCTCCCTCAGCCACTAGAATAAAAGCTCCACAAGAGCAAGGAGCTGACTTCCCTTACTCCTCATTTTAGTATCAGCATCTAAAACAGTATGTGGCACATAGCAGGCGCTCACTAAGTAAAGTGGCAGAAGTTGGGGGGTACAGCAAGGGGGGGGGGGTGTCACACAGAGCGGTGGACAATCCTTGGGAAATGACAAAGGAACAGCAGCCTGGAAGGAGCAGAAGGGAGTAAAGAACATGCTGACCCTTCTGTGAGCCTGGGCCAGGGGGCTGGGAGGCGCGAGGCTTCTAAGTTTCTGCTCTGCTACTCACTAGCCAAGGCACTGCATTTTCTGAGCCAGAGTTCCCTCATTTGACAATGGGAGTGCTGTTGCGGGCGGAAGGGTGGGAATCTGCTCAAACCCTCCAATGGCTTCCCAGCTCGCTCTGGGAAAAAGCCAAGGTCACGGCAATGGCCTCCGTGGTCCTGCATGATCTGAACCCCTTCCTCCACTTTCCCTCTGCCCTCATCGCCCACTACTTCCTCTCACTCCTCTCCTCCAGCCAGACAGGCCTCCTCCACTTTCCAGCCTCAGGAGCTTTGCCTGGATGTTCTCTCTGCCCAGAATGCTCTACCTCCAAATACCTGTAGAGGCTCAGCCCTCACTCGCTCCAGGTCTAGTCTCAAAGGTCCACCTCCTCAGTCAGACCGTCCCTGGTCACCCCATTTGACACTGTACCCTCTCTGCCTTCTCTGCTTTATTTTCATCCATAGCACTTCCCACGGGCTGGCATACTGTATCATTTACTTATGTACTTCGTATAACCATTTGTCCTCCCCACTAGAGTGTAAGCTTCGTGAGAGCAGGGAGTTTAGCTGTCTTACTGACTGCATCCCAACAGCCCCTGGCACAGTGCCTGGCACGTAGTAGGCACCCAGTAAATTTGGACTGAATGGATGAATGAATGCATGCATGGATGAATGAAGTGCCGGCAAGGTGTCTGGCATATAAAAAACGTTTGGTAGGTGGTAGTTATTACTAATGACTGTCTCTTTGTGGTCCCCCTTCCTGTGCCCAGGGCTTAGCACAGAGTCCTGCACTCGGCTGACACGAGTTGAAAGAGGAACCCTACTTGAGGTGGAAAGTCTTCTACCTGCCACAAGAGAAAACCAAAAGACAGGGGCTCTAAGAGTGCAGAGGAGGGAAAGCAGGACCACAGGTGGTTTCTAAAAACCCAATCTCCAGCCCCATCCCTGCCCCTGAAAAAGAGACCTCCAGTGAGGGGACTTCAAGCAAAGGGCGATTTCCACAGAGGAGCACCAGGAAGGCTACGTGGATCCTTAGCCTGGATCCCTGGTCGTTTAAGGTCTGTGGCTAGAATTCAGAGGGCGCATGAACTCGGATGGGGAAAATTGCATCTTTATTCCTGCTCTCTCTTAACTACATTTTAGCACTTCCTTCAATCATGAATGCAGGCAACAACCCGCCACGATCTTAGAGCGCCTGTGGGTCGGTCACCAACAGGAACCACACATATTTTCATACCATGTTGAGTGAATCTTAAAATATCAGTATGCTCATCACTACTGTGAAATTTTGATAGTTATAAGCCTGACTGCTAGATCTTATTATTTAATGTGCTGAAAATGAGGCACATATATCACACATTTAAAACATACATTGATGGCTGTGTTTCAGTATAATTGGTTTCCACTATAATCCTCTGTATTTTATGCATTTAAAAACATTATTCTGTGAAGGGGGCCTTAGGCTTCACTAGACTGCTAAGGGGGTCTGTGGCACACAAAAAAGGCCAAGAGCCCCAGGTTAGAGCGTGCACAGTCTGATTGCAATTGGCCCCAGCTCTCTTGGTGACTTCTTCCAAGGGGGGCCTACACACTTGCACGTGCTGAGTCGGTCACCATTCCTGGTACACAGAGCACCCAGGTCTGAATTTTAATCTGCAGCACAGAAGCCTGCCTTCCGCGTACTCACTGAAGAGCTCAGCCTTGACCCCACCTGCCCAGCGTCTGGCTGCCAACGCCAATCTTTGGGGAGGACTTAGTCACCATGGTAATAAAGGGACAGGCCATAGACTCTAGGCTGTATAGTGAGGAAGTGAAGAAAGCAGAGGGCTGATGAAGTGGGGAAAATAGAAGGATCCGTGGACTGGGCAGCCCGAAGAGGTTGAAGAACAGTTCTCGTGGGAGTAAACAAGCAAACTGGAAGATGTGGAGGTAGCAGAGAGGCGAGGCTTGAAAGAGTGATTTTTATTTTTTATTTTTAAAAATTTTTATTGGAGTGTAGTTGATTCACAATGTTGTGTTAGTTTCAGGTGTACAGCAAAGTGAATCTGTTATACACATACATATATCCACTCATTATTAGATTCTTTTCCCATATAGGTCATTACAGAGTATTGAGAAGAGTTCCCTGTGCTTTACAGTAGGTCCTTATTAGTTATCTATTTTATACGTAGTAGTGTGTATATGTCAATCCCAATCTCCCAATTTATCCCCCCCTACTTTCCTCCCTGGTAACCATAAGTTTGTTTTCTACATCTGTGACTCTACTTCTGTTTTGTAAATAGATTCATTTGTACCATTTTTTTATATTCCACATATAAGTGATATCATATGATATTTGTCTTTATCTGACTTACTTCACTCAGTATAACAATCTCTCTCGGTCCATCCGTGTCACTGCAAATGACATTATTTCATTCTTTTTTTATGGCTGAGTAATATTCTGTTGTATATATGTATCACATCTTGAAAGAGTGACTTTTAAAGTGGCACAGTTGAGAGTGATGTCAAGGCCCAAGGTGTGACTGTGTAAGTGTAGCTTGAGGGGGAGTGCAGAAGAGGTAAAGGTGAGGAAGTTAAGGAACGCAGAGGCCGAGGTGTTGGAAGCCATGTCCGTATGAACACAAGTCATCCGTGATAGTGGGGGCGCTTCTGGAAGAGAAGAAAATCATGAACTGTTTTCCCCAAAGTCTTTAATGAATGGGGGCGGGGAAGATGACAGCGATTAGGAAGGGGAAAGGTTAGTACAGCCCTATAGTATGGATCTTGGGAGAGCGAGCCATTAAACGTTGGAGTTCTTCAAGGTCCCTCCTAGTTCTTCTCTTGCCATTCTCCGATCTTTCCCCAAGTGACCAATTCATTCCCCGGCTTCAAATACCTATCCCGATGGCTCCCAAATGAATATCTCTAGCTCTGATCTCTCTTCTGAGCTTCAGACACCGTATCCAACTGCATACTTGATAGCTCCACTTGGACCAAACTTATGAACTTCCTTCCAAATGTGGTCCTCTTCCAGTCTTCTCTATCTCCATGCTACCAACATCAACTAAGTCAGAAACTTGGAAATTTTCTGTCAAATCCTTGAGAGTTCCTCCCCGCCCCTGCCTCTCTATTTCCCATGTCCAGTCGATTATTGAGTCCTGCTGATTTCACCTCCTAGTTAGCCCTTGAGTTCATCCACTCCTTTCCACCACCACCCTGGCCCCAGTTACTGTCATCTCTCACCTGGTCTAATGCATTACTTCTCCACACATCTGCCTCCCTCCCATCTGTTCACTCTGCAGCCAGACTGTTTTAAAATGCAAATCTGATCATGTCACCTGTCTGCTTAAACATGTCAATGCCTTCCCATACTTCTTCTTTTTTTTATAAATTTATTTATTTATTTTTGGCTGCGTTGGGTCTTCGTTGCTGCATGAGCTTTCTCCAGTTGCGACGAGCGGGGGCTACTCTTCCTTGCGGTGCGCGGGCTTCTCATTGCGGTGGTTTCTCTTGTTGCGGAGCACAGGCTCTAGGCGCGTGGGCTTCAGTAGTTGTGGCACACAGGCTCAGTAGTTGTGGTGAATGGGCTTAGCTGCTCCACGGCATGTGGGATCTTCCAGGACCAGGGCTTGAACCCATGTCCCCTGCATTGGCAGGCGGATTCTTAACCACTGCACCACCAGGCAAGTCCCTCCCATGCTTTTTTTTTTAAATTTTATTTTATTTATTTATTTTTATACAGCAGGTTCTTATTAGTTATCTATTTTATACATATTAGTGTATATATGTCATTCCCAATCTCCCCCTCCTATGCTTCTTAAGATAAAGGTCAAAAGTCTTAATGTGGGTCTACATCAAATGATTCTCATCCTTGACTCAACATTACAGTCACCTGTGGAGACTTTAAGCTAATGATGCCCAGGTCCAACCCCAGACCACTAAATCTGGACTTTGGGATTGGAAGCCAATCTTGGGTATACTTATTGAAGTTCTCTGGGGATTTTAATTCTCAGCCAGGACTGGGAACCTCTGCTCTACATAGATACACCCCTACCCCTCCAGATTCATCTGGCACACAGGGCCACCTCGACTCTGCACTCCGGCCACACTGCCCTGCTGTCAGTCTCTCGGCCTGGAACGTTTTTCCTTCCCTCCAGCCCACCCCCTTTCACATAGAGAGTGACAATTCATCTTTCCAATTACAGGTAATTAATTGTCACTTCCCTGTCCCCTTCCCATGTACACTTTAAATCAGATTCTTCCTAGCAGTCATCCAATCGTACATTTGCATTTATTTCAGTGGTTATTTGATTACTGTCCATATTCACCACTAAACTGTCAGCTCCGTGTCTGTCATTCACTGCTGAATCCTTACTAGCTAGCACAGTGCCCAGCACAATATAATGGCTCAAGAAATATTTGATGATTGAATGAATGGCAGGTAAGATGAGGTATATGAAACCGTATGAACTAATTATGTCTTTTGATCACAATCTGAATTCCTAATCTAGGTCATGGACGGAACCCTACAGTTGGGCCCAGTATGGAATCAATATCCTTGACTACAGCCTAAGTCCCTCTTCGCAGCTACTTCCACAAGTGGCTCTCATTCCTGGCTGCCCAGAGAGAGAGAATAGAAAATAATGATCACATATTTAACAAATATGAAAAAATACAAAAAGAAAAATCCTGGCTGCCCATTATAATCACTGGAGAAGCTTAATACAAAAAAAAAAAAAAAAAGGCTGGCCTCACCCCAGACCATTTAAATCAGAATATCTAGGGGTGGGGCCTGGCCTAATTTGTTTTTTTTCCCCTAGCTTTATTGAGGTATGATTGACAACTTAAAATTGTGTATAGTTTGGTTGTACAATATGATGCTTTTTTAAAGGTGTGCATCACGATGATTTGATATATGTATACAATGCAAAATGATTACACAATGGAGTTGACAAATCCATCGCTTCACATAGTTACCTTTTTTTTGTGGCGAGAACACTTATGATTCCTCTCTTAGCGAAGTTCAAGTGTTTTGGGCCCCTCAGGTGATTTTAATGTGCAGCTGTAGTTGAGAGCAATGCTCTACCCCTTGCTCCCCCTGGTGTGGTCCAGGGCAGCAGCTGCATCACCCGGGAAGCTTGTTAGGAATGCAGAACCTCAGGCCCCACCCAGCTCTTCTAAATCAGAATCTGCACTTTAACAAGGACCCCAAGTGATCTGTCCAAGTGATAATGTCTGAAAAGCAATGTCAAGGAGCCAGGCAGGACAGTGTGGACTTCCGGATGCCCCCAGTTTCCAGGGGAGTGCGTGGCTGCTTGGGGGGGCAGCACATCTCCACTCCTCCGCAAGTCCACTTAATGGCTGCCTCAGCGTTTTGCCGGGCTGCTGGGTCGACATCCTAGTGTAATACTGTAAATAAGGTCTTAGCGTGGACAAAAAACCCATCCTGGATAACGACGGCAAAGCAGAGCTCTCCATTTCGTGGGGAAAGCTGGGACTAGCAGACTACGTTTGCTAGGAGCCCTTTCTGATGAGTGGGAACAATAGAATAAAGGACCATCCCTCCCGGTCCCGTCACGTCCCTGCACCCAGCTAACCGCGGGGCTGGGCCTAGCGACGACTGCTCGCGTTGCTTGCGCGGGGGAACGGCTCTCGAAGAGACAGCTGCCTGCAACTCTCCCCCAGCCGCCGCCCCGCCCCAAAGCGATCAAATGGGTTCTGAATGTCCGCTCTGTTTTGGCCAGGAGCCCCGATTCTCGGGATGGGCCGGGTGGGTGGAGCCGGGACCCCCTCGTCGCAGGGCTCCGGGCTTCGGGCGTCGGGGGCGGGACCCGGGGTCACGCTGCCCACGCCCCCGCCCCCGCCCGGCGTGGGAGACTTGGGCCCGGAGCTCCGGCTGCAGCGCGGGGAACCGATCCGCGGCCCGGCGCGCCACGAGGGGGAGGCTGCAGGCCCGAGGGCGCCGGCGGGCGCTGCACTGGCCCCCGGGGACGGAGCGCGTGGCTTCCCGGGCTGGCTGGCACTGCTTGCGCCGCCGCCACCCGCCCGCCCGCCTGTCCGGGTGCCCAGCCAGGAAATGTCTTCTTACTGGAAAGACCGCTGCTGTCTGCTGCAGCGGGTGGCGGAGTCTGAAACCAATTTGCACATGCACCTGGTGACAAAAAACTTTGTGTTCGTTTTGGGGAGTGTTCCGCTAGAACCAGCGTTTTAAAAAGCCACCTGTCGGGTCCCTGTTCGTAAATGAGCCCACCCCCAACCCCTCCGGAGGAGGATGAGAGTGGAGGAAGCATGTTCACGGTGAGGCTTAAACATCACTGGAGCCGCCGAGTCGCAGCGCCCAGGACGCAGCCCCTCCAAAGCCAGCTGTTTGCTGTGTAACTCAGAGCCCGAGTCCTCTGAGTACACTGGGGCCATTGGGTAAACACTCTCCTTGTCTCTCCAGCAGCTGGGGGAAGCCAGGGCACCCAGCTGTTGCCCAGCCAAAGAGCCAAGTTGCCTCCTTCCAAAAGCCACAGGCACTGGGTCCTTTCCTGGAGGACACATAGTTTCTGAGAAAAGCAGACTGTGGCCCCTTTAGGGGGAAAACATATCGATAAAATCCTGTGCCTGGATGCTCAACACTGGCTCTGGGGCCTGTACCCACCCGCCTCCATCTTGGCAGTGGTTCCCTGGGCATGGGCATGGTCTCCACTGAGAAACTGGCTCCCTTGTCAGCTCACTCTCACCCTCTGCCTTCTTTCTCCTGTTTCCTTAAGTTTTTCTTATTCTTCTCTTGTTGTCTGCAGCTTTCTTACTTCATCATCTCTCCCCATTCATCCCATCTCTCCTTCTCTCCCTTCCTCCCTTCCTTCCTTTTAAAAATGCATTCATCACGTATTAAGCACTGTAGTAGTCAGCTCAGGTTGCCATAACAACATACCATGGACTGGGTGGCTTAAATAACAGAAATTTATTTGTCACAGTCAGTCCTGGAGGCTGGAAGTCTGAGATCAGAGTGGTAAGGTCCTGGTGAGACTCTCTCCCTGGCTTGCAGACTTTTTCGCTGTGTCCTCATGTGGCTGAGGGGAGGGGGATATTTCTCTCTCTCTTCCTCTTCTTATTAGGCCACAGTACTATGGGATTAGGGCCCCACCCTTATGACCTCATTTAACCAGATGTGACCAGTATTGTTAACAAAGTGTGAACAGAATGCCACAGGAGAGTGGAGGGGCAGGAGTGAATAGATGCCTCAAGAAATCAAGGAGGGCTTGACAGAAGAGGTGACTTTTGAGGTGGCATAAGAAGGAGTTTGCCAGACAAAGAAGGGAGGAACTATATTTCAGGCAAAGAAAGTAGCATGTGCAAAAGCATAGAGTTGTGAAAGGGCATGGCCTGCTTGATGCAGTGAAAATTTTTGTGGCACTGGAGATGAGAGTGTGTAGGAGGCGTGGCAGGGGATGCTGGAGATGCAAGTTGGAACTCTCCTGTGATGGGTTCAAGCAAGAGATGATGATGGCCCAAGCTAGGGTAGGGATGGAAAGTAAGAACAGAATGCAGGAGACATTGGCAAGACCAAATTGGCTGATTGAATGGTGGAGTGAAGAGGCAGGAGTGGAGGGTGACTCCTGGATTTCGAACTTAGGGGGCTGGCATCATTCACTGAGATATGGAAGGAGGAGTAGGTCTGAGGTGGGGATGAGAGTAGAAATAGTGACTGTGAGGTATCTCTAGGACATCCTGCAGAGGTAGGCTGGGTGCTGGGGGTGAAGTGGGGACGGAACAAACTCTATGTATGTTCGTGAGCATGTGTGAGGAAACTATCTGATGTTGGGGAGAGAACCACACCAAATGATTAGGGGGAACAGTGCTCAGAACTCACACAGGGCTGGGAATAGTGCCGGTTCCCAAGCAGCTAAAATTGAGGCATTAGGTAGAGTACACAGAAGGGTCTGGCCTTGGTATTGGGGAATAATTAGCCCTAGACTGAGCACTGCTCTTGTCTCATCTAACAAAGCTTAACAGCAAGACCCAAAGGAATCAAACAATTTCCAAGAAACTTAACTAAGTGACGAAAGTTCAAGAGTATTTATAGCAGGGTTTCTCAACTTCAGAACAGCTGACATTTTGAGCTGGATAATTCTTTGTTGTGGGGACTGTCCTATGCACGTAGGATGTTTACCATCACACCTGGCCTCTACTTACTGGATGCCAATACCACTGTTCAGTTGTAACAATCAATACTGTTTCCAGACAAACAAAATCATCCCTGGTTGGAAACCACTGATTATAGGAATGCAGGCCTGTTAAAGAACCCAACAAGGTAGGATTCACAATGTCTGGCATCCAATGAAAAATTACCTGGCATTGACAGAGCAGGAAACTATGGCCCATAAGAAGGTAATAAATCAATAATTGAAATCGAACCAGAACTGACACAGATGTTAGAATTAGTAAACAAGGATACTAAAACAGTTATTATAACTGTATTCCAGATGCATTCCAGATGTTCAGAAAGTTAAATAGAGCCATGGAAGATATTTTTTAAATACCCAAATCAAACTTATAGAGGAGAAAACTACAACATGTGAGGTGAAAAATACATTGGATGTGATTAATGGCAGATTAGACACTGCAGAAAAAAGCCTAGTGAACTTGAACACAGAGCAATAGAAAGGATTCAGAATAAAATATACACAGAAAAGAGAATGAAAAAAAAAATGAACAGAACATCAGTGAGCTGTAGGAAAAATTCAGGTGGCCTAGTCTAAATATAATTGGAGTCCCTGAGGGAGAAAAAGAGACAGGAGGGAACAGAAAAATATTTGAAGAAATAATGGCCAAAAATTTTCCAAATTTGATGAAAATTATAAACCCAGAGACCCAAGGAACTCAGCAAACTCCAAGTAGAAGAAATATGAAGAAAATGACACCAAGGCACATCATAATCAAATTTCTCAAAATCAGTGATAAAGAGAACATCTTAACAGCAGCCAGAGAGAAAGGGCATTTTATGTACAGAGAAACAAAGATAAGACTTCTCATTGTAAACAATGCAAATGAGAATACTGTAGAGCAAAATCTTTTAAAAACAAAGAAAAAAAAAAACGCTATCAAGCAGGGATTCTATATCAGGCAAAAATATCTTTCAAAAAGGAAGGCCAAGGTAATCCCTGGTGGTCCAGTGGTTAGGACTTGGTGGTTTCACTGCTGTGGGCCCGGGTTCTATCCCCAGTTGGGGAACTAAGATACCGCAAGCTGCCCAGCATGGCCAAAAAAAGAAGGAAGGCCAAACAAAGAAATTTCAGTTATACAAAAGTTGAAAGAGGGGCTTCTCTGGTGGCGCAGTGGTTAAGAATCTGCCTGCCAATGCAGGGGACATGGGTTCGAGCCCTGGTCCGGGAAGATCCCACGTGCAGCGGAGCAGCTAAGCCCATACGCCACAACTACTGAGCCTGTGCTCTAGAGCCTGGGAGCCACAACTACTAAAGCCTGCATGCCTAGAGACCGTGCTCTGCAACAAGAGAAGCCACCGCAATGAGAAGCCCGCGCACCGCAATGAAGAGTAGCCCCTGCTCACCGTGACTAGAGAAAGCCTGTGCGCAGCAACAAAGACCCAACGCAGCCAAAAATAAATAAATAAATAAATGTATTTATTTAAAAAAAAGTTGAAAGAATTCATCACCAGCAAGCACATACTACAAGAAATGGAAGGAAGATGATAACAGATGAAAATATGGATCTACACAAAGGAAGGAAGAAATAGTAACTACATGGGTAAATATACAACATTTTAAAAAATTATTTAAGTATCTTTGATAGTGGACTGTTTAAACAAAAATAATAATAATGCAGTGTGGAATTTATAACATACATAAATGTAAAATGTATGACAACAGTAGCACAAAGATTGGGAGGGGAGAAAAGGGCATATACTATCCTAAATATGTTTTTAGAGTATAGGTTATGTGGTATATACCACTTGAAGATCAACTGAGATAAGTTAAAGATGTTTACTATAAACCTAAAAGTAATCACTAAAATAATAAAACAAAGAGTCATAGCTGATAAACAAATAAATGAGATAAAATGGAACCATAAAAAATATTCAATCAGTCCCAAAGAAGACAGAAAAAAAAAAGAAAAAAGGAAACAAAGAACAGAGGGGACAAATAGAAAACAGATAACAAAATGATAGATTTAAACCTAACTATATCAATAATCAATTGAAATGTAAATGGTTTAAATATCCAAATAAAAGGCAGAGATTGTCAGATTGGATATAAAATCAAGAACCAATTATATGCTGCCTACAAGTACAGATCTTCCTCTACTCACTTTGGGGTTATGTCCCAATAAACCAATCATAAGTTGAAAATATTGTGAGTTGAGTTTGGGAAGGGAGTCTGGGGGAGAATGAATACATGTATACGTATGGCTGAGTCACTTTGCTGTGTATCTGAAACTGTCACAACATTGTTAATTGGCTATACTCCAATGTAAAATAAAAAGTTTAAAAAAAATGGAGACAAAAAAAGAAAATATTGTGAGTTGAAATTTCATTTAATACACCTCACCTACTGAACATCATGGCTTAGACAAGCCTCCCTTAAACATGGTCAGAACACTTACATTATTAGCCTACAGTTGGGCAAAAATCATCTAACACAAAGCCTATTTTGTAATAAAGTGTTAAATATCATGTAATTCACTGAATACTGTACTGAAAGTGACAGGCATTATGGTTGTCTGGATACAGAATGGTTCTAAGTGTATCAGTTGTTTATTCTCGTGATCACATAGCTGACTGGGAGCTGTGGCTCAGTGCCGCCACCCAGCATCACAAGAGAGTATGATACCATATATTGCTAGCCTAGGAAAAAATCAAAATTCAAAATTCGAGGTATGGTTTCTACTGAATGTGTATGTATTGCTTTACACCATTGTAAGGTTGAAAATCATAAGTTGAACCAATGTAAGTCAGGGACTGTCTGTAAAGCATTTTAACTACAAAGTTTAAAGTAGGTTAAAAAAGTAAAAGTATGGAAAAAAGATATACCATGCTAACACTAATCAAAAGATATACCATGCTAACACTAATATTGGAACAGCAGTATTAAATGAGATAAGTAGATATTAAGCAAAAGTTACTACCAGAGATAGAGGCCATTTCATAGTGATAAATGGGCCAATTCATCAAGAGGACATAACAATCCTAAACATTTATGCACCTCATAACAGAGCTTCAAAATACATGAAGCAATAGCTGACAGAACTACAAGTAGAATCAGAAAAGTCCACAATTATAGTAGAAGATTTTGACTCTCGTCTTTCAATAATTAACAGAATAAGTAGGCAGAAAATCAGCAGCAAGGATATACAAGATAAAAATAACACTATCAACCAACTTGATCTAATTGACACTTATAGAACATTCCATCCAACAACAGCAGAGTACATACTCTTTTCAAGAGCATACAGCACATTCACCAAGCTAGGTAGATCATATTCTGGGCCGTAAAACAAGTCTCAAAAAATTTAAAAGGATCCAAGTTATACAAAGTATATTCTCTGACTACAATGAATTTAAATTAGAAACCAATAACAGAATAATCTCTGCAAATTTCTCAAATATCTTGAAACTAAATCACACACTTCTAAATAATCCACAAGGCAAAGAAGAAATAAAAAATTAGGGAATATTTTGAAATGGATAAAAATGAAAACACAACATAGCAGAATTTGTGAGATGCCACTAAATGTCTATATTAGAAAAGAAGAAAGGTCTCAAATCAGTGATTTTCAGCTTTCATCATAAGGAACTAGAGAAAGATGAACAAGACTTCCCTGGTGGCACAGTGGTTAAGAATCTGCCTGCTAATGCAGGAGACACGGGTTCGAGCCCTGGTCCGGGAAGATCCCACATGCCGCGGAGCAACGAAGCCCGTGTGCCACAACTACTGAGCCTGCATGCCACAACTACTGAAGCCTGCCCACTTAGGGCCCATGCTCTGCAACAAGAGAAGCCACCGCAACGAGAAGCCTGCGCACCGCAACGAAGAGTAGCCCCTGAGTAGCCCCCGCTCGCCGCAACTAGAGAAAGCCTGCGCGCAGCAACAAAGCCCCAACACAGCCAAAAATAAATTAATTAATTAATTTAAAAAAGATGAACAAATCAAATCCAAAGTAAGTAGAAGAAAGGAAATAATAAAGATAAGAATAGAAATAGAAAAGAAATAAACAATAGAGAAAATAAATGAAACCAAAAGCTGGTTCTTTGAGAAGATCAATCAAATTGTTAATCTCTAGCCAGTCTGATCAGAAAAAGGAGAAAGAAGATACAAATTACCAATATGAGGAATGGCAGAGGTGATATAACTACAGATTCTACAGATATTAAAAGGATACTAAGGGAATGTTATGAACAACTTTCTGACAATAAATTTGACAACTTAGATGAAATGGACAGATCTCTTGGAAGACACAAAATACAAAAGCTCACTCAAGAAGAAATGGGTACTGTGCATAGCCCTCCATAAGGGAAATTGAATTTATAGTTAAACACTTACTACAAAGATAACTTCTTGGCCAGATGGCTTCACTAGTGAATTCTATAAAACATTTAAAGAAGTAATACCAATTTTATACAAAGTTTTCCAGAAAGTTGAAAAGGAAAGCATACTTCCCCATTAATTCTATTTGTGTTTATTATCAGCATTACCACGATAACAAAACCAGAAAAAAAATAACAAGAAGACTACAGACCAATATCTCTCATAAATATGATGCAAAATTTTAACAAATTAATGTAATAATATATATTAAAAAAAGAATACAGGGCTTCCCCGGCGGCGCAGTGGTTGAGAATCTGCCTGCTAACGCGAGGGACACGGGTTCGAGCCCTGGTCTGGGAAGATCCCACATGCCGCGGAGCAACTAGGCCCGTGAGCCACAACTACTGAGCCTGCGCGTCTAGAGCCTGTGCTCCTCAACAAGAGAGGCCACGATAGTGAGAGGCCCGCGCACCGCGATGAAGAGTGGCCCCCACTTGCCGCAACTAGAGAAAGCCCTCGCACAGAAACGAAGACCCAACACAGCCAAAAATAAATAAAATAAATAAATAAATTTATAAAAAAAAAAAAAAAAAGAATACAGCCACGATCAAGTGGGGTTTATCCCAGCAAGGCAAATTTGGTTTACCATTAGAAAATCAAGCAATTGTAATTCACCATATTAATGAACAAAAAAACTCCACACCATATGATTATCTCAATAGATGCAGAAAAAGGGATTTGACAAAATCCAACATCTATTCCTAAGGAAAACTCTCAGCAAGCTAGAAATAGAAGGAAACTTCCTCAACTTGATGAAAGGTATTATGAAAAACCTACAGTTAACATAACCTTTAATGGTCAACTACTGAATTCTTTCCCTCTAAGATCAGGAGCAATATAAGGATGTCTGCCCTTATTCAACATTTTATTGGAAGTTCTAGCCAATGCAAATAGTCAAGAAAATGAAACAAAAAGCACCTGGATAGGAAAGGAAGACGTAAAACTTTATTTGCAGATGACATGATCATCTATGTAGAAAATCTAATGGGATCTACAAGAAAGCTGCTAGAACTAATAAGTGACTTCAGCAAGGTTTCAGACTATGTGATCACTTTATTTCTATATACTAGCAACAAAAATAATTGGAGGGACTTCCCTGGTGGTCCAGTGGCTACGAATCTGCCTTCCAATGCAGGGGACGCGGGTTCGAACCCCAGTCGGGGAACTAAGATCCCACATGCTGTGGGGCAGCTAAGCTCGTGGGCACCACAACTACTGAGCCCGTGCTCTCTGGAGCCCACGCGCCACAACTAGAGAGAAGCCCGCGCTCCTCAACGCAACGAAAGATCCTGCGTGCCACAACTAAGACCCGATGCGGCCAAAAATAAATAAATAAATAAATATTTTTAAAAAAAACTTGGAAACTGAAGTTTTAAAACAATGCTGTTTACAATTCAATGGGGGAAAGAATAGCCTTTTCAACAAATGGTGCTGGAACAAATGGGTAGCCACATGCAAAAGAATGAAGTTGGTCTCCTTCCTAACACCATACATAAAAGTTAACTCAAAATAGATCATAGATCTAAATGTAAGAGAGGTGAAACTGTAAAATTCTTAAAAGGAAACATAGTTGTAAATCTGTGTGCCCTTGGATTAGGCAAGTGTTTCTTAGATATGACACCGAAAGCAAAAGCAGCCAAAGAAAATATAGGCACATTGGATTTAATAAAAATTTAAAACTTTTGTGTATCAAAGGATACTCTGAAGAAAGTGAAAAGACAGTGCACAGAATGGGAGAAAATATTTGCAAATCATATATCTGATAAGGGTCTAGTATCCCACAATGTAAAATAATTCTTACAACTCAACAATGAAACGACAAAAAACTCAAGTAAAGAATGGACAAAGGATCTGAATAGACAGTTCTCCAAAGAAGGTATATAAATGGTTACACATGAAAACATCATTAGTCATTAGGGACATGCAAATCAAAACCACAATGAGATACCACCTCACATGCACTAGGATGGTTATAATAAAAACAAAAATGGAAAATATGTGTTGGGGGAGAATGTGAAATTGGAACCCTTGTACATTGCTGGTGGGAATGTAAAATGGGGCAGGTGCTGTGGAAAACGCTTTGGCAGTTCCTCACAAAGTTAATCATAGAGTTCCTATATGACCCAATGATTCCACTCCTAGGTATATACAGACATGAGAGACCCGAAAACATGTTCACACAGAAACTGGTACACAAACATTTATAGCATCATTTAGTAGTCCAAAAGTGATAACAACTAAAATGTCTATCAACTGATAAACAAAAGTGGTTATGTCCATGCAATGGAATATTGTTCAGTCATAAAAAGAAATGAAGTACTGAAATGAGCTACCACATGGATGAACCTTGAAAACATGATGCTTAGTGAAAGAAGCCATTCATAAAAGGTCACATAGTATACGATTCCATTTATATGAAATGTATGGAAGAGGCAAATCCATAGAGATGTAAGTAGATTAGTGGTTGCTAGGAGATGGAGGCAGGGGTGAACTGACTGCTTATATTGGTTTGGGCGAAAAGTTCGTTCGGGTTTTTCTGTAACATCTTACGGAGATGTTAAGATGTTACAGAAAAACCCGAACGAACTTTTCGCCCAACCCAATAGATACGGAGTTTCTTTTTAGGGTGGTGGAAATGTTCTGGAATTAGATAGTGGTGATGGTTGCACAACTTAGTGAATATACTAACAATCACTGAGTTGTACACTATAAAATGGCGAATTTTATGTTATGTGAATTATATCCCAGTTTTTATTTAAAAAACTTTTTTTTAAATTATTTTTTTGGCCATGCCGTGCAGCTTGCAGGATCTTAGTTACCCGACCAGGGACTGAACCTGGGCCCCAGCAGTGAAAGCGCAGAGTCCTAACCAATGGGCCACCAGGGAATTCCCTATCCCAATTTTTAAAATGGGATAGATTTGAATAGATATTTCTACAAAGAAGATGTATAAAAGGTCAGCCAATAAGCACATTAAAAGATGCTCAATATCAGTAGTCATTAGGGAAGTCAAATCAAAACCACAATGAGATATCACTTTACATCGCTAGGATGGCTCAAATAAAAAAAGACGTAGAATAAGATGGCAAGATGAGGAAAAGTAGGAACCCCATGCACTGCTGGTGGGTTTGTAAAATGGGACAGGTGCTTTGGAAAATAGTTTGGTAGTTCCTCAAAAGGTTAAATATAGTTACCGTATGAAGGTAAAAGCTCATAGGCATATACCCAAGAGAACTGAAGACATACATATATGCAAAAATTTGTACATGAGTGTTCATAGCAGCATTTTTCACAATAGCCAAAAAGCAGAAACAACCTACTGATACATATGACACTATTAATGCATACACCAACATGAATGAATCTCAGAATAATTCTGCCAAGTGAAGGAAACCAGCAAAAAAAAAAATGCATACTGTGTTATTCCATTTATATAAAATTCTAGAAAATCCAAACTATACAGTAACAGAAAGCAGATCAGTGGTTGCCTGGGGACGGGGGACTGGGGAGGGGATGGAGTGAGCAATTACAGTGGGGCAGAATGAAATTTTAGGGAGTGATGGAAACGTGACAGTGGTGATGGTTTCATGGAGGTACATGTATGTCAAAACAGCAAATTGCACACTTTTTGTATGGCATGCAAATGTGCAGGTTACTGTATGTCGATTATATCTCAAAAAAGCTATAAACAAAAAAAGGAGCAGGTTTTTGAACAGATGAACTGCAAGGTCCTTTCCAGCTCTGGTTCTGTGACACCTATTAGAGGGATTTATCCTAAAGCCTTGTACCAAAATGGTGCTTTGTAATAGGATACCCAAATCTTTGAGATAAAACAGGATTTTGCTTGAATTACTGAGAGACAGGTCTTGTTCTTTACCTTTCTGGGACTGTGTAGACAGAGCCTCAAAGCCCAGTGGAACGACGGGGCAGGGAAGTGCACCATCCAACCAGTGGGAAGACGTCCAGGTCAGAGGAGGAAACTGGGGAAACGACAGCCTAATGAGCTCTGCTCTTTCCAATTTCTTTAAGTCTATGATTCAGAGGATCGGCTCGCCATGGACATTCCAGACCAGTGAGGCATCTCAGGGCCATGAATGCATAGACATCCCAGGGGAAAAAACAATGGAAGACAAGATGGAAATGAGAAATGGCCTTTTTAGGTCTCTTGACCCAAATGCAAAGACCTGAGAGGATATGGAGGAAGAGGTGGAAGTGTCCCTTCCCTGCAGGAAAGGAGATTATGACTTGACGGGGTCTGGGGAAATCAAATGCAAGACACCGAAGAGCAGGAATGTTAGGCCTCCAGGGATGCCTCCTAGATGGACGTGCCAGAGGAGCAGGAGGAAGGAGGTGATCCCCTCCCCGCCCGTTGGCAGTGAAAGCCAAGAAGGCAAGGAAGGGAAAGAATGAAAAGCTAAGAGGCACGCTTCAAAGTCATTTGTCAGCTGGGCAGCGCCTTAAGCCAGTGCCATGGCTGATGGATCACCTCGTGGAAAGCACCTGCGGAGATAGACCCAGCCCAGAAGGCTGTCACCTTCTCCTCAGCCTGCACCTGGAGCAGATGCTTTAAAAGAAGACAAACAAAACCCTAAGTGCCCTGGGTGACTTGGGGCAATATTTATACTTGAGGAGAGTGGCATTTTCTTTTGATCCAGAGGGTGATAAGTTAGGAGCTTCAAGTCTGAAGCAGAGGAATTGAGTGTGCTTGTAATCTTATCCTACACAGCAGAGTTCCTACAGGAGTTTCTTATCCGGAGGAATGTTGACCTCAAGGATCCTTTCTCACCTCCACCCTTGCTTCTCCTGCTGCCCCAGGCCCTCGGCAGTGTACTTCCCTGGCTCCCAAAAGGCTGATGACATCGGTCAGTATCATCATGATTCCTTAAATTAGTAAGCCATCTCATGGTTTATAAAGCTCCTTACCCCTCCATGATCTCATTTTGATTATTATTCAACCCTGTGAGATAGGCATTGCTTCTCTTATTTTTAGGAGAGGAACATGAGTGATCAGAACACAGATGTTTGGGTTAATTAACTAATTCATTCATTCATGTAGTCATTCAAATAATGATTGAACACCTACTATGTGTCAGACACTGCTTAGGTGCTGAGGACACAGTGATGAAACCAGACAGCCACAGGCCTTGCCCTTCTGGAGCTTAGTCTAATGGGATTGGGGGACAGGTAGGTGGGGAGAGGCATTAATACAACGCAAATCTAACCGCGAACTATGAGGGATGCTATTACTGGGGAATCTCAGCTGGCCTGGGGGCGAGGGAAAGCATCCCTTGAGGAAGTGTTATTTGACCTTAGAGCTGAGCTGGTGCATGATGGATGTTAGCTGAGAAGATGGGGCGGGGTAGAGAGTTCTCCAAGAGGAGGGAAGAGTATTGAGAAGGCATTGTGGCAGGAAGGGACTTGGCCTTGCAGAGAGAAAGAGGGAGAGAGGCAAGAGAGGAGACTGGCGAGGTGGGTGGGGCCTTGCAGGCCACGGCCAAGAGTTGGGTCTTGACCCTCAGAGCCACAGAAGGCTTGCAAGCAGAGCGGGGCCGGCCTGACCATTCTGGTTGCTTTGGAGAATGATGTGTGAGGAATGACGGGTCTTGAATGAGGGTGGGGCAGCAGAAACATAGAGAAGTGTACATATTTGAGAGATATTTGGAGGCAAAATGGGCAGAAAGTTCAGGCTCTTACGATTCCAGCGTGCTAGGGATGCGAACGGAGGTAGTGCGGTGCAGTGGGTCGAATGGGAGTGCCCAAAAGATGTGTCTGTGTCTTAACCCCCTAGAACCAGTGAATGTAACCTTACTTGGAAAAAGGTCTTTGCGGATGTAATGAAGTTACGGATCCCAAGATGAGATCATCCTGGATTATTCAGGTGAGCCCTAAATCCAATGACAATTGTCCTTACAAGAGAGAGAGAGGCAGAGGGAGGTCACACAGACAGAAGGGAAGGCCATGTGAAAACGATGCAGCCCCAAGCCAAGGGATGCCTGGAGCCATCAGAAGCTGAAAGAGGCAAGGAAGGATTCCCCCCTAGAGCCTTCTTGATTTCGGACTTCTAGCCTCCAGAGCTGTAAGAGAATAAGTTTCTGTTGTTTTAAGCCAGCCAGTTTGTGGTAGTTTGTTACAGAGGCCTTGGGAAACTAATATGTGGGATTTTGCTGTGAAGTGGCTACTTTTCTTTTACTTCTTTTTTTCTTTTTTCAAAAGTGTTACCTTTTTAAGGTTAGTACATTACTGGGCTCTCTCTTTATGTGTTCAGGAAATGTATGAAAGATGAAGGAGTGAGAAGCCAAGAAGATCTCAGTCTGTGGTCGGGGTTAAGACCCATGTGGTGATGGTGCCAATCTCTGATCAACGTAGGGGTACAAACTTGGATCTGGGATGGAGCAAAGCTGACCGAGGTGATCTCTCTGACTCATTATCTCAGAGCTCTAAGCTCGCAGCCAGACTGGCAATAGACTCAACACCTGGTCCCCACCAGTCTTTGCTCTGTCTCAGCACACAAAGGAACCAGATTTGAGATCATATAATACCCCACCTGATGTAAGTCCAGATTAGATTAGCCGGCAAAGCAAGAAGAAAAAAGGTTCAATGGTCCACTGGACCTTGGAGATAAACCTGCTCATTAGGGAGTGGCCATCCTAGTTCACAGGGCTTTGCTGCCTGAGGAAGGAATTCACAGGCCTCTCCTGGGGGACCAGTGTATTTATAGACCCTAGAGGAGAGGAAGGATGGAGGCTCCTGGGAGACGTCATAGAGGATGTTCAGAGGAAATGAAACTGCTCTGAAAGACCAACGGGAGGAACGGGGACCTGCGTGGCTCTGGGCGAGGCCAAAGGATCAGAAAGAAATGGGCAGGATGCAGGGAAAAGGGGGCAACTCTGTGGGGCTGGGGTGGCGGCGGGGGCGGAAGAGCAGTTCTTTACCTTCTTGGAGGAGCCCTCTTAGGACCGATCCCTCTAGTAAACAGTCAACCCGTCAAAAACATTTGAAATGTGGCTGGTTATCTGAATTCCATTGCCATAATACCTTTCAGGGACGTAGTTATGTGTCAAGTGAGGTGTATCTGTGAGGGAACCCCGGATCTCTTAAATATATAAGAGGAGCTGAGAACGTATGTAGTTTGCAAAGAAGTTGGAAGAAATGTATAAGTAGAATAAACATTTCCGGGACATTTGGAACCCATTTGGGAATGGCCGAAATATGCCCTGTGGAAGGATTTAGCACACTGGGGTCTGAGGTATGGTATTAAATGCCAGGGATGTGAATAGAAGTAGTGTGGTTATGCTGCAAAATGGCTACTTCTCTAATTTTTGCAAAAGTGATACCTTATAATGGTTAGTATTTGACTTTGCATGCTTGGGGAAAGGGCAGGTGTGAGAGGCAAGATCTTAGTATGTGGCCAGGGTTAGGATCCAGTTGGTGATAAGGATTGGGAGGCAATGGACACCAAAGCGAGGGGAGAATCATACAGCTAGCTGAAGAAGAAACCCCAACAATGTCCCCAAATCCCGACGACCAGGTTTCTTCCTCCAAATGGTCATTAGCGTCTTTTGATTTATAGAGCAAGTTTCAGGCTAGTTTCCATGTAATTAACATGATGGTCTCACACTCAAAGTGGGAAAGTTAATCCCTGAGGATGTCTTAAGCATCTACTCTATGGCAAACATTGTGCTGGCTGCTCTGGGGCATATAGATGAGTTAGAAAGCTCAATTCTAGCCAATGGAATTAGAAAGACAAATACTTAGTAATGAGACAGTGAAAATTCATGTCCTCTGCTGGTGCTTAGCCAAGCAAAGATCATTTGTCAAGGAGCTAGTTAGTGAGGCATCAACCAGCAGCTGGCCTTTTCTGCTGTTTTTCAAGTTCCTGTTAAGTAGCTCCAGAGACAGGGGAAGCTTTGAGGCTCTTCTTAAAGACTTTTCACCAAGGTTGCTGCTACTGAACTTCTTTGATCATTAATTTAGCTTATGTCTTAGAGAACAAATTGGATGACTGATACTGGGAAGGTTCATTATTATGATGTGATCCAGCAGGCCTGATCGTGGAGAGAGTCCATGCCTAACCACAGCCATTTTGAGTGCCTTCACAGTCAGCTGGGGCACTGCTCAGCAGTGACACCTGTATGCCGGGAAGGCACTGAGGGAAACACAGGAGACAGGAGTTAATGAAACCTAGCTCTCTGTCCTGACTTTGCCACTCGCTTTCTGTGTAACCTTGGGCAAGTCACTATTCCTTTCTGGGCCTCAGTTTCTCCATCTGCATAATGAGGCATTTGGGACTCTTTCTGTTATGAGATTTCTGAGATTACCGACCAGGCTCATCATTCTCCTGATGTCCACTCCCCATTCAACTTTTTATATTACTCCAGTCAAAACAGCCACTACCAATTGGGAGCAGGGGGAGTTCCCATCTTTGTGTTATTTCTGCTAACTCTTGGTGTTGACCCATCTGAGCACCTGTTGGACAAGCTGTGATGATTTTACCCAAATAAGGATACTTGATATGTATCATAAACCCAGATTGATTATTAACATGACTATACAATTCCTTTCTGCATTCAATGAATATTTATTGAGTATTTGCTTTGGGCATTAGCACTGCTGGTGAGAACACAAAAATGAGCAAGACATAGCTTTACTATCTCATAGTATTGGTAAGACATACACAAGTACCTATGAGAATATATAACACTTATACAATGCTTGCCTTACTAGGAGAGCCAAGCACTGTACCAAGTACTTCCTAGGTATTGATTGGTTTAATCCTTCCAA
>NC_045806.1:107748737-107862736 GCF_009873245.2 Balaenoptera musculus | reverse complement strand
AGAACTGAGTTTGGATTTAGAAGATGTGCCCATTATTGGGTGGCAAGCACATAGGCAGAAACGGAGATCAGGGTCTGTGTGTCCAGTATCCTGGGGAAGAAAAGAACATGTTGGAGCACGAGTGAGTGAACAGACAGGAAATACAGCAGCTGTTATTGGAACATTTGTGACACAATCCTGAGATTTTAATCAGGATATTACCGAACTGATGTGCTCACATTAGTAGAAGAGAAAGCTAGGAATTGCTTTTTTCTTCTTTTTGATTTATAGTGCAACCTGAATTGATTTCTGAGTAAACTCCCCAAAGAGGCAAGCCTGAGAAGATTAATATTGAGGTCATTTACTGACATCAGAAAAAATACTGCTAATTGTTTCCTTGTATCAGTGGGAGAGAAAAACCTAGTGGATGATTAGCTTTCAATAAAGGGGAGGCCACTGAATTTAAAGTGACAGTTTCATTCTTTGTCTTGCCATGAAGCACAGACCGAGTAGAAGGAGAGGGCCGCAGGTGTCTGTAGTGAATAAAGTGGAAAACGGAATAATTTAATATTGATAATGGTACTGACTAGTATGACTCAATCCAATACATATTTATTGGGCATCTAGTGTGTGATAGGCATCATGTTTAGAGGCGCCAGGGGACAGAGAAATGACACAGATCTTGCCTCAAGCTGCTTGCAGTTTTACTAATGGTAGGGATCATAGGCAAAATCGTTGTATCGGGAGAGTTTATGTGTGACCCTGGGAGGGCAGGTTGTTGCTGCTGTGTGAGCTAAAGGCAGGGTAGAACTGGTAGGGAAAAAGGTTCCTCGCCACTGATTTCAGTATGGCGCCTGTTGGGGCTGCCAGGGAAGATGATAAGGAGGAAGCGTTTCACAGTGGTGTGCAGATTGACAGGGCAGCAGTGATGGCCCAGAGGTCCTGTGGGAATGTGCAGGATGGTTGCTGTTTGTCACTTGCCCAGGACCATCGCGACTCTTCCTGACCCCGGATTTGAGACAGAGGGAGAGATCTGGAGGGGCTGGGGTTTCAGTAGGTCTTGGGATTGTTGCATTTGTAATTAGGCCACCCTTTTGCTCGTCATCACGCCCATGGACTGCCTGACTGATTGCTGGTTTGTCTCCCAAGGGGACTTTGTGAGGCCTCTTGGCTTTCACTTTTTTTTTTTTTTAAAACACTATTGTATCCCTGTGCTGGTGTTTCTATAAACATTTGGTATGTAAGGTTTACCCTTTATAACAGGAATGCAAAACTAGGAACACTTCAGAAACACCAGCCTCTGCAAATTACTGCGTGGTCATTAAAAATCATTGTTATCTGGGCACTTCCCTGGTTGTGCAGTGGTTAAGAATCCTCCTGCCAATGCAGGGGACACGGGTTCGAGCCCTGGTTCGGGAAGATCCCACATGCCGCGGAGCAACTAAGCCCTTGCACCACAACTACTGAGCCTGTGCTCTAGAGCCCGCGAGCCACAACTACTGAGCCTGCGTGCCACAACTACTGAAGCCCGGGAGCTAGAGCCCGTGCTCCGTAACAAGAGAAGCCACCGCAGTGAGAAGCCCGTGCACCGCAACGCGACGAAGAGGAGCCCCCGCTCACCGCAACTAGAGAAAGCCCGTGCCCAGCAACGAAGCCCCAACGTAGCCAAAAAAAAAAATTAATTAATTTAAAAAAATCATTGTTATCTGTGCCTTAAAGCAGAATTCCTAATATGTGGCTGTGCCTGCCTCATGGGTGCTTTCATATGTGTTGTGCTATAGCCACTCTCTGTAGGACTGGCCAAGTCAGCTTTTTGCTATGGGGTAGGCAGAAGATGAAAAGGCTAGGGAAATAAGTTGAAGAAAAACTGAAGGAAGAAAGGATAGGATAGGACAGGCTGGCCCAGAAGGAATAAGAAAAAGAAAAGATATCAAAATCAGGAGTGAGTGGCAAGGGAGAAGGGATAGTAGGGTGGCAAAGGTGGCAGAGTGGATGGAAAAGTAATCATTTTAAATAGATAGCAGAGTCTTGGGTCGAGAAAATGGAGGAGAGAGGGGAAAAAGCAGGAGTTACTATGGGAATCGAGAAGATAGAGGATGCTTGATTACCTTGGAGTCCACAGGCTGAGGCCCTGAGGCTGATGCGAAATTGCTAGGTTTCCTTTGGGACCAAGGACAGGATTGGAGGGCTTACACACACAAACCCTTGAACAGCTCCAGTGACATTCTGATTCAGCTTACCTATAATATGATTCTTGGATGACAGCTTTTATTCATTCGGGACATCAGGCAAGTTCTCAAAAACCCTAATATAATGGACAGTGTTCCTTGATTGCAGCCAGAAATATGTGTCTGGTCTCCCAGGCAGAAGTCGCCCCGTACCACGCGGCAGTTCACAGGAGTTGAGAGAGAAGATTGTAAATTGCACTTTTGAACCTGGCCTCGCAGTGCCCCATCCAGGCAGCTGGGCCTGGCTAAAGCGAACACAAGTTCTGCGCAGGCAAATAATGATAAAAAATGTCATGTGCAAGTCTCTCTGTCGATAACAAAGCTCATCTTTTTGTGCCAGCAAGACACTGCAGGCAGCCCACATTTCAAATTCAGTTAATCTCAAAATAATTCAAAAATCAAAGAGCTTATTCAACCATCAAGATATACCAGATTGATTCACTGTGTATTCATAGAAGAGATTCTGTTTGGGGGGGGAGGGAAAGGGAAGAATCCAATATCAAAATCAGTCAAAGCAGCAGTAGTTTTTGTTCAGTTTAAATTGTTTTCATACCACACAACTGCACTCTGAATACTAAGAAATACTGCCAAAGAATAGTTGATGATGGCATCATTTGCATTCTCAACTAGGAGTGAAATATAGCACCTTGATCTCTGCAATTAAGTGGCCCTTGCTTCTGCCTCACATGGGGGTGTTTCCATCTCACTGATTTCTCCTTTTAGTTTTTTTTTTAATTTATTTTTATTCTTATTTTATTTATTTTTGGCTGTGTTGGGTCTTTGTTGCTGCACACGTGCTTTCTCCAGTTGCGGCGAGCGGGGGCTACTCTTTGTTGCGGTGCGTAGGCTTCTAATTGCAGTGGCTTCTCTTGTTGCAGAGCACGGGCTCTAGGCACGTGGGCTTCAGTATTTGTGGCACACGGGCTCAGTAGTTGTGGCTCGCAGGCTCTAGAGCACAGGCTCAGTAGTTGTGGTGCACGGGCTTAGTTGCTCCACGGCGTGTGGGATCTTCCTGGACCAGGGATCGAACCTGTGTCCCCTGCATTGGCAGGCAGATTCTTAACCACTGCACCACCAGGGAAGCCCCTCCTTTTGGTTTTTAGTTTCACACCCTGTCCTTGCTGCAGTTGTTGTGGCACAAAAAGCTAGCAGGGAGGTGGGCAGAGGCATCAGGTTAGCAATTCGTTACAATAGTATCATCTTTAGAGGATTTTGCATGTGTATACTTAGCACGTTGGTTTGTTCCTGTATTTTTCCCCTCCATTCTCTCAACTGTCTCCCTCCCAACCGAAGGGGAAGGAGCCGCGGTTACTGAACTCTTTGATCCTCAATTACCTCATCTGTAAAATATGGGTAATAATCACACCCTGGAAGGTTCTCAGTAATATTAGCATTTACCTCCTCAATTTACCCTTTCCTAGTTTTACAGGAGAGGAGATTGTAACTAAGAGAGGTAAAGGCTTTACTGAAGGCCACAGCCCTGTGAGTGACAGAATTACTAGCTCTCAAAATGCACCATTGTCCTTTGCCTATGTACTGTTGGAAGCTAAGTGAACGGGGTGAGGGAGGAGAACTGGCTTCCTTAGAAGTTCTGTTGTACAGGATCTGCCCTGTGTCATAAGACACGGAAGGCAAACTTGCCCCAGGAGTTAGAGGACGATAGTAACGTCTCCCTACCCTGAAAGGGGTGCTGAGGCTAAAGACTCCCCTCCTTCACTCGTTTCTTTATTTCATCCAGATCCATAAACTCCTATCCATAATTCCCAAAACGGAGGTCTGAAAATTGAGTTGTGCTTTTGTTTGTTTTTGTAAATTTGGCATGCAAACTCATTTGACGACAAAATTTCTTCTGATCTGATATATGAGGGTTTTTATCTTCTTTGTTAATCCAGCCTAGGGTGACTACTTCTTTGTTTCACTGTGGATACATTCATGTGTTTGTGGTGGGCTGCTCCGCATCTTGCTGGGGTGCAATTTACAGCACGTTCCCCCTATTATCCTTCTCAAATCTGAAAAGTGTTTCAAATTCGGACGTACTTATGGACCCAGAGGTTTTAGATAAATGATTCTGGACCTATAAATACATAATTTCGTGCCTTCAAAATGCCAGGCACCATGCTAGGAGCTGGGAATGTGACGAGGGATTAGGAGGAGGAAGAGGAGGATGTGGCTTAATGATCTCAGAGTACTTACCCCACGCTGGACGCTACGAAGCGCTTAGGTGAAGCATTTATCGACTGGTAATGGTTACAGCAACCTTTTGTAGCGGATGCTCTTTTCAGTCATGCTTCCTGCCCTCAAGTAGCTCATAGCCCAGGAGGGAAAACATCCATTCTATGTGACAGATGGCTAGAACTCGATAAGGAAAATGTGTACACTTTAGCTGCTGCTGCTGCCTGGGCCCAGACATTGTTCTGTCTATTGCCACAGACGGGTGTATAACTGAGCGGCAAAAGACCCGGGACCAAGGGGAGAAGAGGTGGCAGCGATGGAAAAGACAAAGATAAGGAAGGGGTGGCATGTTGGTCCAGTGGATCAAGAGCTATTAAGGGATAACAGTTTATGGGGCATAATATTAGCCAGTTCAGGGGTTGGAATGTAAGAGGATGTTGCTTGCTGTGGGGTTCTGGTCCTGAGCCTTTGATGCCCTAATACAATATCAGGACAGATAAGGGTCTGTTGGGCAGCCTGACATGTGACAGGCTGTGACAGATAAGGGTCTGTTGGGCAGATAAGCGTCTATTGGGCAGCCTGACATGTTAGCTTTGTGAGGGGTCATTTAAGATGTAGCATCTCCTATTTCTCAGCAGCTCCTTCCAGAGGCATGCTTTGAGATGAAACCTCAGGGCTTAAGATTTTCTAAGGGGCAGGAGCCTTTAAACTTGAGGCCTAAGCATGGCTGCTCAACCCCTCCTAAGCGAGTATGGCTTTGCCCATGAGTATATCAAATAATACCTTGCCAGGTTGCAGGGCTAGGGTCAAGTTCTGAAATGTGAGAGAGAGTCCAACCCGATGTAGTACCTGCCCGTTTCCAGTGTAACTTTCTTTTTAATTGCTCATACTGAATGCAAGACCTGGTCCCTGCTGTTCAGGTGACCATCAATTACAGGTCCCCCCTGGCAGCAGGCCATGCTCCCTCCCCTCCCTTGCAGGTAATTGATGGGCTGAAGCGATTAAGGGTGATGTGCTACATCGCAACCATCATTCCCATAACCGAGAAGACATGAGCACACAAAGAATCCTCAGTGCTTAATTGATAATTCTCATGAGCTGTCCAGACAGGGGCCATTTATATATTTGGCGCCCTCATTTTTCTTTCCTCCCTGGGGTTAGGTGCTGCAGCTGGTAGGGCCATTAGCCCCTTGTCCCTGCTGGTGAGTTCTGGCTTGTGGCTCGCTTGTTTGTCAGAACAGAAGCCTCGAGCACATTGTGGGTAGTAGGACAGGACAAGCAGGAGGGGAGGGCATCTGGGAACTAGCAGTTCCCACTTGGTGAGGCAGAGGCTTTGTGGCTGACCTAAGTGTAGGCTATAGGAACAAGCTGAACCGGGCTGGTGGGAGATAGCCATAACAATTAGAGTAACAGTGTAGCAGTTATCATTATTGTTAGTGTTAGAATGATTATCATGACAGCTAGCACTGCCTGAACACCTACTCTGTGCTAGGGGCTTTACACTCATCATTTCATTTAATGGTTGCAAGATATGAATGAATACACGATATGAATCATCAGCCCTCGTTTGTCCAGTGCTACACAGCTAAATTGTTGTAGAGCCCAGATTCAACCTCAAGTCTATTACTGTCCAAAGCTATTGGTATTTTACTTTTAGTACTTTTTTTTTTTTTTTTTTTTTTGGCTGTGCCGTGTGGCTTGCAGGATCTTAGTTCCCAGACCAGGGATCAAACCCGGGCCACGGCAGTGAAAGTGCCGAGTCCTAACCACTGGACTGCCAGGGAATTCCGTACTTTTAACTAGACTATACTGCCCATTCGGAAAAGGGTCATGCTGCGGAGGTAATGTGCTTGGAATTCACTGGAAGCAGAATTGGTTGGAGGGGCAGGCCAGCCAGGTGGCTGCCCAAGGCATCAGGCTTTATGGGGTATTCATATAGCCCTGAAAAATATTTTTTCTTAATTTATTTTATTCAAGTCTAGTTTATTTACAGTGTTGTGTCCGTTTCCGCTGCACAGCAAAGTGATTCAGTTACACACGTATAGAATGGAGTTGTTTGTTTTCTTATTGTTGAACTTTAAGAGTTCTTTGTAGATTTTAGATAACAGACCTTTATCAGATGTGTCTCTTTTGCAAATATTTTCTGCCGGTCTTATTCTCTTTATGTTGTCTTTCACAGAGCAGACGTTTTTAATTTTAGTGGAGCACTGAAAAATTTGGAAGCGTGGAGCCACTTAACTCAGGTTTCCAGATGTGAACCCATCTATCATTGGCTCCACCCTGTACAGAGCAGACAGAGGCTTTGCAAAAAACCAAACCACCCCTTGCCAGATTGAACGTATATCCATTGAATCATTTTGCGATATACATACAAGTTGCATGAAGCACTAGAGGCCTTTGCCGCCGATCCTCAGAACAGGCAGTTGCCCAAAGTGACAAAGCAGTCAGTTGAAAATCCCAAAGCGAATAAGCAGTGGTCTAGTGCTGTGTGCCAGGAATGAGCGAGTTATTTTCCTGTCTGAATTTTAAACACTTTTAATAGGCCTCACAATAAATGTTCTAGTTCCCCAGATTGCATTTCATAACTCCCTTAATGAGAACAGAAAGAGGTATTACTTTTACTAATAGAGAATCAGTTAAGTTGGTTTTCATGTTTCAGGATACTGTTTTCTTCTTCTTCCCTTCTGCTCTCTGTCTTTCTCCTTCTCTCCCAGCCCCTTCCAGCCTTTCCTCCCCCATCCCCCGCCCCTTCCATTGTATCTCCACCGCAGCGTGCCTCAGCACTGCAGCCCCATGAGTAGTTGTGGACCCTACTTAATTCTTTATGTATATTACCCTGGGCGTCTACATTCCGGGAACTGGCGCAGTTCCCTGTCGTGGCAGTGGACAGCCCATGCTGTCTGAGTCTTACAGATGAGAAAGGGCCATCAGCGTGCAAAGAAAATGTATTCTCAGCAAAGGGGCCACCAGGTGCCCCAGCAGCGTTCTGTTCCTCACAAAGCAAGGCTTTGATGGTGTGAAAGGAAAATGTGTGGCTTATATGTTGCTTAAAATGAAGCCCTGCGTCTTGAGGTTTTTCTTTCCTTCCTCCACTCTCACTGCCATCCCCCCAGAGATCTGGACTTGTCAGTAGATGATGCCCTTAAAATCCTTTTAGCCACCCACATGGGCAGCACAGCTGGCAAAATGTCAGGCAGTCTGTGTTAGCCCTGGTAGCATCCTGGTGTCACACAGCCGCACTGAATAAAGCCAGGGGACAGGGAGACCGTGTGGTTCTGGTGGCACGGAAGTGGGAAAGATTGTAGCGAGCCCTGCATACATTGCAACACTTACAGAGAACAGACTCATAAACATTTAGAACTAAAAGGACTCTTAGACATCATTAATCTAACCCCCTCTCTGTAACAAACAGAAGACAGAGGTGCAGACAGGGAAGAGGTTTACTAAACTTACACAGCCGATGTCTGTGTCAGAGTAGGCCCTAAGCCCTGGTGTCCTAACTCCTGGAGGGGTGTTATTTCCTTACTTCCAAAACATAGGCTGTATGCAGTTCTGAAAGGAATTGAATCTAACTGTCACCGTAGGCAGCAGCCATTAAAGTGCATTCCGCTGATTTTTCTTTCTACTTGTATACTCTCTGTTCTCCTTAGGTCAAGATGTGATCTCAGTAACCCAGTGAGATGTAGCTAGAAAATGACTTTGCTGTTGAGGATTGTTCTAGGATCTAAGCATACAGGATTCAAACATAAGTCTCTGCTTTTAAACTGTCGTCTCTTAGTAAAAGGGAGGGGGGAAGGTTTAAACACAAATTGTTTGCTGGTATTTGCAATATTAATGGAATCGAATAAAGCAATATTAATAAAGGCAGTGGCAGTGTGGAGAGGGACCTGACATGGTTGTTTTCATTGTTGGAGCTCTTTTTTTCCCCTGGATGCTTTAATTTGTTACATCAAAGAAGACTGGGTACTTTTGGCTATTATATAGTAAGTTATTTACGTTGACTTGAAGAATCACAGTTGGTCTTTTTATTCCCAGCATCCTTTAAAACATTTCTAGGATGAGTGTTTTGGCTTGTTAGGCTCATTGAATCAAAAAACAAAAAGAATAGAGCTGGTAGAGAATTTCAGATTGAGCCCTCCATGTGCTTCATTTTAGAGAGGAGGTCCAGGACCAAGACATGACTTGTTCAAGGTCACACAATATGTTAGTGCTGAGCCAGGATTAGAACTCGGATCTTTTGACTTTTAGAACAGTATACTTATTGAAGTAAGAAAGTATTTTCATAACTTTTTTGATAACAGGTTATCATGTCATATTATTCTCAAAATAGTCAAGGGTTCTTGTGGTTATATTGCACAGTGCATTTCTGGAACATTCTTCAGTTCCAGATGTGGGCTCTAATCCTGAGTCCATTACTGACTTGTTGTGTGACCTTGGGCAATTCACTCAAACTCTTTGTATTCCATTTCCCTCAACAGAAGAAACAACACCTACCAAACCTAGTTTACCAGATTCTTGGAAGTTACAAACAAGATGGTGGGTAAGAAAGTCCTTGGTAAAGTAATCTCATCTGCATGACATTTTATACAGTAGTATTAATGCCTTTGAAATACTTCTAGAGAAGTTTTGCTTTTAGCAATGGCAGGCTACTAGTTTTTAGGGCCACATTATGACTTTTGTGGGCTGTAGGCACTTTTGCCTTCATGAACTGTTTCCTCCAAAGAGGTGAATCCAACATTTGGTGCTACATTTCTCCTCAACGTATTTCTTGATTCCAAAAGTGTAACTGAGAGGCTGAGAAACTGAGCAGAGCTTACAACTCCAGGGGCTGGGAGACACAATTGAATGTCAGGGCCCATCAAAGAGGAGGGTTTCTGGTAAAGCCTCCAGTTTGGGGTTGGTACCCTGAAGAACAACATCCCCTTATAGCCCTTATAGGGACTCAAGCCTAGCATCTAGTCATTCCAACATCTGATTGGATTAAAAGTGATCTAGGGTAGTTGGTGCCCTTAGACTGTCAGTGCCTGCCAAAAAACAAATGTAAATTGTCTCTGGAGGAAGATAATATTATCTAAAGTCTCAAATTAGTTTTACAGTTTTTCGCCCATGATGTCTTGGGCATTCAGTCAAAAATAATCAGGCATAGAATAAGACCACATGACCAAAAACTAAGGTAAAGCAACAGATAATAGAAAAAGACCTACAAGGGCCCCTGATAATGGATTTATAAGATACAGACTTTAATTATGAGTCATATGTTTAAAGAATTGTTCTAGATTGGAGATGAATTACAGAAATCTGTCTGGATATGTAGTGACACATTCGTCAGCTTGAAACGTTTGCCATACCCATCCCCTGTATATGGATCTTAAACTTGGAAAGCTACCTGTAGGAGCTGGTGTGGAATGTTGCCATCCATGTGAAGGTTGGTTTTCCACAGATGCTTATAACTTTCTTGAACATTTAGGGTTCCATGTTCCCTTTCAGATATATACCGTAGCACTCACTTTTATAAGCCCTCCCCTCTAAATTTTAGAATTTATGATCATTTGGCAAACACTGGGCTTTGATTATTTTTACATGCACGAATAAACAGTAAAGCAAGATTGTAGGAGGTATGCCAAGCGTACTTAAGCAATTAAACTTTTTAAAAAACAGTTCTCAAATTGCCTTCTTTACACTTGCCTTCCTACAAATAATATTCTAATGACGAATGAGTCATATCTCTTAATTAAAGCTTGCAAAAGGGAGTCTTTTACTCAAGCAGTTTATTAGCAGTTAGTTTACATTTGTGCATAAGACTTGATAGTATTCTTTTTCTTTAATGTTTTTCACAGAAGGTAGACTTTACACAAATTCAGAGTAACCCTCTTCCTAAATAACCTAATTTGGCGAAGCTTTATTCTTGTAAAAGGCATCTCTGAATATCCCTTTTCTTGGATTCTCCCAATTGACCTTTTAACAGAATAGAGAGGACAAAAATGGTGTTTTAGTGGGGTCTACGAAATAAAGGTAAATATTCTGAGACATGGTCTTAATTATTCTTCTAAGGAAGGCTACTTGTGGCTGAAGGAATGCAATCTGTTTTTACAGCCAGGCATGAGCCAGAGTGTTAGAAAGGAAGTAGGCAGAGAGAGAAGAATTTAGAATTATCACTCCAGAGGCAGTTTCAACTGACTGTAATGAAACTATTTCACATTTGACAAAGGACCAAAATGATATTGGATGGTCACCAGCAACACATGTTTAACTTTTCCCTCCCCTTCCTTCCCCTTACTTCCTCCCTTCCCCACATCCTTCCTTTTTCTGGAGGTTGAGCTCTCCCCCAGCAAGCTGTGCTTGGTTTGACTAATCCTGCTGCTTTCTGAATTATGCCCTTATGCTGTGTTGCACCTCCGATGGCAACAAATTTAGCCCGAAGACATATTTTTATGGCTATTTTAGTTCCCTCCCAGTAGCCTCACACATTTCCCATAGAACATAACATGGGTCCCACCATTGCAGTTCAGGAGCGGGTCACGCCATTAATTCAGAAGGGTTTGCATTTTCTGAGCTGTTATCTTTTATAAATCATATGTAATTACATTTCTGAAAGTACGCTCAGACCCACTGTTAACCGGATACGATAGAATTCAGCTCATTGCCCTGTCTTCTGACAAAAATGACCAAGACATGAATAGCCCTTTACTGAGTACCATCTACATGAGGAGTTCACATTAAGAGCTAAAGGGAGACATAGAAGAAAGCACAGTGAGGGGTTCTGTGTTTACAGGAGTTTATGACCAAATAGGAGAGAATGGATCTATGTGAGGGAATGGTGTGAGGCCTTTGCTTTCTATTTGGATCTCATGTCTTCAGCCCCCACTGTGCTTAACGTAGTGCCTGGTGTATTTTTGCCCCTCAATAAAGGGATGTTAAATACAGTAAAGAAATGAATTAGTGTGGATACTAATTTGGCATTAAGCCACACATACCACTGGACAGAGCTCGTCCAAGGACAGCTAATGCAGTGCTTACAAAGAGAGACTGAAATTTGATGGTTCACTGACCATCAACACAGCAGTAGGTGTTACCCTTTGATGAGGTCACCTACTCTTTGAGAATGTGATAAAGCCTATGAACACTCAGGCCAGAAAAGTACATGAATGCACATGTATGCTAACTTTGTAGTGCAATTTACTCTTCCTGTGGATTCCCTAGATGTCCACGGTCCGCTGGTTAGGAACCCCTGCTCTACTAGGTGCTTGTTATGAGTCAGGCGCTGTGTGCAGCATACCCTGGGTGCTGTAAGAGGCCAGAAGAAAAGTATTTATCCCGACTGGGTGATTAGGGCAGGCTTCCTGGGGAGGTGAAGACTGAGGCGGAAACCTAAAGGACGAGAGGAATCATCATACTACTACTAAGTCCATGACACCTTCCAGAGAGCCGTTCCTGTACCGTCCCCACCCCCCACCCCCACCGTTGGAAATAACATCCTATTTTCTATACGACTCTTTTTCCATTTTTCATAGTGCCGGTCACAATCTGAATTGTGTTATTTGTTCACATATTTATTATCAACCCCCTCACTAGAATGTGAGTGCTGTGAAGGTAAGTGAATTTTGTCTGTTGTGTTCACTGCTGTATCCCCAGTACCTGAAACAGTGCTGGCGAACATTCTCAGTTCTCAATTATTTGCTGAATGAATGAGGGCTTCCTAAGCAGATGGAATAGCTTGAACTCAAGCACAGAGGCATGAGCGTATGGGGACACTATGAGCAACTCAGTGCCGAGAGGATAACATGTTAAGAATGAAAGTGATGGCATGGGACTTCCCTGGTGGTCCAGTGGTAAAGAATCTGCCTTCCAATGCAGGGGACGCAGGTTTGATCCCTGGTCGGGGAACTAAGCTCCCACATGCCACGGGGCAACTAAGCCCAGGTGCCACAACTGCTGAGCACACACGCCCTGGAGCCCGGCACACCACGAGAAGCCCGCGCACCTTAACAAAAGATCCTGTGTGCTGTAACTAAGACCTGACACAGCCAAAAAAATAAGGAAAATAAATAAAGTATAAATAAATAAATATTAAAAAAAAGAATGACAGTGGCGGCAGATGGGGCTGAAGAGGAAGGGAGTGGACAGGTCATGGAGGCCCTTGTTAAGGCAGTTGAACTCTCTGAAGTTCCACTGGGGAGGGCAAATCCATATAGTCATTCATGGGGACAAGAGCCTAACCTCCAAAAGAAAGAACTGGGAGTGTGAACAAAGCAGGATAAAGGAAGTACAATACAGTCTTATGTAGGATGTTCTGTCGTAAGAACCCTACGCTGCTTTTTGCCCTTGACTCTGGTTTGGGTCTCTAACTGTGAGCTGGCATTTTGGCCTTAATGCTCTGTTAATAAAATGATGATGATGATGCTATAAGTAATCACCGAGCCAGGCACTGTGCCAAGCTGTGTACCTAGATTTTGTCATTTCGTCCTCACAACTACCTTATGAAGGAGGTGCCGTTATATTGTAATCCCGTGACGTAGACAAGGCCATTGACACTCAGGTGAAGCCATGTCTTCAGTGTCACACTTCACCAAGGCAAAGAGTAAGGATTTGAAACTAGGCAGTCTGAGTCCAGAGTCCAATTCTGACTAGTAACCGCTACTTCTTCCCTGCTACTAGGCTTCTGAGTCTGCCCTCAGGCTCTGCCTCTGGTCTTGGACAGACTCTGAGCCACACCACTGGGCTTCTTGTCCTTAATTTCCATCCTCAATGCCTTTAACACTCACACAGAGGGCTTTCTGGGCAACTCCTACTCTTTTCTGTGATCAAACAACATCACACAAAGAATAATCCAATCCTTAATGGCATTCAACACTGGATCCTCTAGAGGTAGTTTGAGTGGATTAGAAATTATCTGGGCCAAATCTTGCTTTCAAGTGTGTATTGATGTTGTCACTTGAAGTGATTTGTTGACAGAAACAGTATCTTTGATTAGCTTGGTCTAGAGGACTTTTCTGTTAAAGCAGATACCAGCCTGTGGCAGGGAAGGTAGGAAATGGAAACTCTCTGGGAATGTTTTATGAATCAGCTTGTATTGGCAATGAATGTGTAAGGAGGTAATTATTGATAACAACCGTGAAGACTTCTGGGTTGCTTACTATTTGTTTGCCGTGCAGTTTTTATAGTATGTTTTGTGTGTTAACTTATTTAATCCATATAACTTTATGAGGTAGACACCATTCTCTTCATTTTACAGGTGAGGAAACGGAAGTACAAAGAAATAGTTATTTAAATTGCTTGAATTGAAAAGCTAATAAATTACCCCTTTGTATTTAGCCAGAATATGAATCCAAGCAAGTCTGGCTCCAAAGCCTTTTCTCTTAACTAGACAAGCTTTCTTTGCAGGGTGGTTTCATCACATTGTGCAATGCATTTAAATTAAGAAACATGTACTTAGTGTCTGTAATGTGCATAGCATACTGCTCGTACCTGAATTAGGATGCCTTCACATAATGCAAGAGATGATGGAGGCTTAACCTAGGGTCCTGGAAATCGGTTTGGAATTGAGGGCCAGATACAAATGACATTTTGGAGATAGAACTGGAACTCAGTGGCTCTTTGGATTGCGTGTGGGTGGGAACGTGTCTGGAGAGTGGCCGAGGGAGGGAGGAATCAAAAATGACGTGGAAGTTGTTAGCACCTGTGACCAGGAAAATGACGTTTAAATTAACTGAGGTGACTAGTGGCTATTTGGAAGTCATGTCTGAAGCTCAGAAGAAGGGTCAAAACTAGAAGCATGAGAGGGAATGAGCTCACTTGGCGGGGGGGATAGAGTGAGAAGATAGAAGAGTAACAGAGAGAACTCTGGGAAAGCACTACACTGAGGCAGTGAGCACAGTAAGAGAAGGCAGGGAAGGAGGTTGAAACAGAGCAGACAAGTATTTAAGGGGAGACCCGAGAGAAGGCAGGATTGTCTAAGCCTTGGTGGAGTAAATGACGAATGCTGTTAAATGCTCTACGGTGCTCACTGGGATGAGTGGTTTTTTTTCCTTCTTGATTCAACTTTATTGTTTTAAACTTTTTATTTTATATTGGAACATAGTTGATTAACAATGTTGTGATAGTTTCAGGTGTACAGCAAAGTGATTCAGTTGTACACATACATGTATCTCTTCTTTTTCAAATTCTTTTCCCATTTAGGTTGTTACATAAGAGTTCCCTGTGCTACACAGTAGGTCCTTGTTGGTTATCCATTTTAAATATAGCAGTGTATGGGATGAGTATTGAGAGGAGGCCTTGGGATCCAGAATTATGAAGACGCTGTTGACCTTTGTGAGCACGGTGGTCATGGTGAGGGCAGAAGACAGACTGCAGGGGTAAAGCAGAGAGCAGGTAATGAAAAGAAGGCAGCTCCCTGAGACTACTGTTTCAAGGAGTTGGCAGGAAGGGAATGAAAGAAAATGCTAGCTTGAAGGGCATGTAGGTTTGTTTATTTTAGGGGTAGGCGAACTTGGTGAGCCCATGTCTGGGTCACAGGGTGTAAATTCTGGGAGGATGAAGAAAAAAAGTGATAGTGGTGGGGAGAGCAAGTTGTATGGAGATGATGAGAGATCAGAAGCACAAAGCAAGATTTAGCTTTATAGCTGAGGAGAGCCACGTTAATTTTGGAGAGAAAAGAATTATAAATTAAAAAGTTGGGAATTTCACGTACACTGGATATATTTTTCTTAGTGACTCAGGATGCAAAAATCATTAGCTAAGAGCAAAGAAGCTCAGAATGCCTCTGGTAATTTGAGAATGGGCTGAGGGAGAAAATTTGAGAAGAGAAAATGGAAATGGGTGAATTGGTGAAATTGTAGTATTTTAGTAAATGATATCCCTTAGAATATTATTCCAGGAGACAATGAGAAAAATGTTTCTAAGGCACACACATTTGGAAATTAATCACACTAGACCTTTTGACATTATATATGAGAATATTGAAGACTCTTTGGATTTCTGGAGCATAGAAATTACCTACCTTTATTTATCCTGCATCTTGCAACTTTTTAATCCATGGTCAGTTCTTCACATATCAGCTATTAATATTCCACATCACATGGACATATATACAGTACCAAATGTAAAGTAGATAGCTAGTGGGAAGCAGCCGCATAGCACAGGGAGATCAGATCGGTGCTTTGTGACCACCTAGAGGGGTGGGATAGGGAGGGTGGGAGGGAGACGCAAGAGGGAGGAGGTATGGGGATATATGTATACGTATAGCTGATTCACTTTGTTATGCAGCAGAAACTAATACACCATTGTAAAGCAATTATACTCCAATAAAGACGTTAAAAAATAAAAAAAAAATATTCCACATCATTAGGGTTCCAAGGAACACACTTCAGGGAATGCTGATAGAGGAGGTTGGCTCGAGATAAATCAAAGAATTGGGGAAGTACATTGAGAACCCAAGTGCTGTTTCATAAAACACACGTGTAGTGGAGGTACTTAGTGCTGGGGCTTGACTTGTGGCCTGGAAGCTGGCACGGAGAAAATGGAGAGTTGTGTCTGTCCAAGCTTGGGTTTTGGCAAGGCAAACACAGCAGAAGGCAAAGGGAGTAAAATCATTGAAGATCTGGTGGGAGTGCTGTATTGATGTGCTTGGTGAGGGGGTGGGGGCAGGCTGGGGAAGGAGAAGGGCAAAATAACCGGGCGAGGTTGGAGAAGTTGAGGGCCTCGTCTTAATGATGTCAAAGGCTATTTCTAGTGGGAAAGAGGGAAGGGGAGAGGGGAAGAATAGGAGGTGATGGGGAGAAGAGGGTTTTGTTTTCTTTTTTCTTAACAAAGAGGGTGTGATAAACTATCAAATGCTGCTGAGAGACTGAGTGGGATGAAGCTAGCGAAGAGACTGATGAATTCGGCAATTAGGAGACCATTAGTTACCTTTGAGTGAACAGTTTAAGTATAGTGCTTAGAGGTAATAAGGGAATGTGTGGCCGAAGAGGTGAACAAAACGAAATGTACTCATTGATTTTTGTCAGTAAAAGGAATGAGAAATGGGGAATTCCTTGAAGAACGCAGTGTCCAAATAAGGTCTTTTCCAAAAAAATCATTATTTTGTTTATAAGTGTGAAGACCCGGTGAACCTGGGGGCTTGAGGAGGGTGGGATGTAAGCTGGGAGGGTCGGGATAGGCAGCAAGTAAGAAGGAAAGTGACCAGAAGCACGGAGTCCAGTTGAGGAAAGGTAGTATGGATTTGTCTTACGGTGTTTTTTTGAGCTGTGCTCCCTGGGAGCTGGAGGGTTAGGGCCCTCACAGACTGGGAAGATGGAGAGCAGCTGAGAGTGGGGGTCATGATGAGGTTAATTAAAGACTGACTCAGTGGGAGTGAGGGGGCAAAGTAGGTTGTGCCTAGAAGGGGGAGGGGCGGGGTCTTAGAGTTCCAGGTGAGGCTAAGTTACAAATTTTGGTCAAAAGAGCGAGGTTCAAAAAGAGTGGAAGTGAACGTCTTCAGAGTAGAATGAATTAAGGACTTGCTAGGCCAGGGTGTGATATAGATTATGCATCTACAAATTGATGTCGCCCTGGACAGAAAATATCATTAGAAAACAGTGTAGAGGAGGGGCCTGGGTTGGCCGATGCTACCGTGGAGGATGAGAAGACGAAAGGGTACTTGGATTACAGCGTGAGCTTCAAAGGGGTGGTAGCTGACGGAAGGTGATGGAACAATGGAAGGCAAACAGCTGAGATGAGTGCGGAGTTGGTAGAGCTGCTCTCTTGGCCCCGAGAGGGAGAAGCACATCCTCTTGAACTGGTCATGAGGGAAGGCAGTAGGCAAATCACAGGGCAGAGGGAACAGTCCTGGGGGGAAGGTAGAAAACAGAATAACTGCTGTTGACAGTAGAACAAGGAGAGAGCACAGTGCAAGGGACCAGAGGGAACACAGAAAGCAGAGGATTGTGGCACAAGATGGGGACAGACCAATTCTGTGAGCAAGAGTGATGGTGAGTAATGGGGATGAAGGACACAAGGTCCTAAGGCTTCAAACTGGGATCCAGGAACTGCCCCAGGAGGACTGAAAGTGGCGTCATTGACTAGAGCTCGCTAGACTTCCCGTGACACCTTGGCGAGACCGAGGGCTGTGCCGGAGTTCAGAGCTGCACCGACATGGCTGTGTGGGCTCCTGACTGATGATGACAGCACAGCTTTTTTGAGTTGCGACATCCCACATCAAAGACCAAGGGGAAGCACAAAGTGTCCTCCCAAGCCTATTTCTGGTGATGCATGGATTTCCTATTCCTGTGGATTGGCAGTGCCTTTGTATAAACATAAATAAAAGGGTATTTTGAAAGAAATATTGGGGAGTTATATAGGGGTGAGGAGAAGGAGCCAGTCTCATTTTGTAAGGTTTCCTTTGAGCTAGATTTGAAAGACTGGGACACTGGGGAATTGTTTCATGGTACTTGCTATTTCCTGGCTTTTTCTCTAGGTGGCCCTAGCGCGGCTGCCTGCCCACAAGGTGCTTAGGGCCCTGGATCCATTTCCTTTTCCACCAGGGCTGTTCCAAATCCTGGCCAGGCTCTGCTCTAAACTTTTCCCTTCCTTTATTCCAACACCTGACTCTGTGCCTTCAAGGCCCTGCTCTCTTCTTCCCAGGCTGTTCCCCTGGTAGCTATTAAGTGAATCAGTGCTAAGGTGTAGTTAAATCTAATCAAAAGTTAATGTCTTCAGGCTTCCAGGAGTTTTTCCATTTCACTTGAGTGCCTTACCCCAAAGAAAAAAACCAAACTGTAATGATGGGAATTGAAAGCTCTAGAGTAGGGGAAGGAAAGTAAGGAAGGGCTTCCTGGACTTCAAATTAAACCAGCAAGACATTGAATTGCCGCTGGTTTCACTGAGCTGTGAGACTGATTCTGTTTTCCAGAGCACTTGGGATGAGACCTGGTTCCCTGTAGCCTAGAAGTAATGACACCCCAAGTTCTTTGGTACAACAACTTGCAACCCTTGAATTTTCACTCTCTGGCCCATCTATTTAGGCCTCTGTGAATTGTGTGGTTATTTTCTTTTTCTTCTCTTCAGAAACTTTATCCTCTAGCCTGCTTGAGGCATAAATAAGTTAAATCTTGCAAAGAGACTTAGAAAGGTACTTCTCCTTCAAATCAGTGAAAAGAAGCTTTGAAAATAGACCCATTAAGTGGTTTTTAACTCTGATTGAAAAACTGTATAATCAGACAAATCTAATTCTTGAATAGGCTGAAACCTGAGTTTTTTCCATCCATTTTCCTTCTTCCAGCCGAAGAACTCCAGGTGCTCACTAAGGAATGTAAATGTCAAGGGGGACTTTTTTGATCTACACCTTCTAGGAGGTAGCGACTGCGTCAGTGGTCCTGTTGGTTTCAAGCAGTGTCTGGGGCCCTTGCCAGCAATCAATCACAGGCCTGCGTGCTCACCATATGTGGAGCCTAAAGTGGCACAAAGTCCTATCCAGAGCCAGCACTAAGCAAGATGGAGACACTTTACTCTCTATTCAGAATACCCACTTAGTATCTGTTCTGAAGTGTGTGCTGCCTGTGTTTCCATGTAAGAATTATCTGTTCAGAATGGTAAACCCTTAGGAGAATATTTATCCATCTGTGAATTTTCCAGGCTAATATCTTCCTCATCCAACTAGCAACCAATTTATTTGACCATCTGCTTCACTCTCCACTTTCAGGCACTTTATACATCGAGACATTTACAAGTACACTGGCCTTTCTTCTTCCTCAAGACATCGAGTGCTTTTAGGCAACCTTCAGACAGCTCAGGGACCTCTAACTGTGTCCCTTGTTGTAGACCTGTTGTACTGCACGATGTTCCGTCCTATCCAAGTACCCACCTGCTGGCAGTTGTCATGTTGGAAATCAATCTGGCAAATCAATCTCTGCTACAGTCCTAATACCCGGTGATTGCCAAAGCGTGGCTTCTATCCTTCCCCTCAGGCATATTTGCATTTCAAAAGGAAACTTTTAGCAGCACCAAACCTTATTCCAAGGGATGGCTCTCTATGGTGTGAATATCAGGCATTTATTTTTTTAATAAATTTTTAATACATGCCTACTATGAGTCAGACATTGCATTAGGAACAATGGATATGACAATAAAATGTGGTTCCACCCTAGGAGCTTACAGTATAGTATGGGAGATGGCCATGTGAAAAAATTTCAGTGCAGTATTATAAGTGCTATGAGAAATGTATTTTTAATTAATTCATCCCATACATATTTATTGACTGCCTACCATGTGTCAAGCCCTGTGACTAGATACCAGAGAAATAGCGATGAGTAAAGAAGACAGTCTCTGTGCTCATTGACCTTCCATTCTCCTGTGTGTACAAGAAGTATTGTCCGACCCAAGAAGGAATGAGTTAGCTGGGAGGGTTAGGCAGGGCTACGTGGTGGTCATGACTTTTGAGCTAGATCTGGGAGGAAGAGTAGAAATTCATAAAGTCCAGGAGATGAAAGAACACCTTCCAGGCAGAAAGGATATTATGTATAAAGACAGAGAAACATGAAAGATGGACTTACGATGTCCTTGAGAAATGGTGAATCGTTTGGGGTGTCTGGAGTGCTGATGGTATGTCGGGAAGCATTCTAGCGATGCGGCTGGAAAGACAGATTAGGCCAGATGGTGAAGGAGAGCAGCTATATAACCATATGGTACTGGATCAGATGGAACAGGTTCAAATTTGGGCACTGCCACTTACTGCTAAGTGACTGCTGTGTGACTTTGGGCAAGTTATTTAATCTCTCTGTGTCTTGGGTTCCTCACCTACAGGATGGGAATAATCATTGTAACAACTTCATGGGATTCTATCGAGGATTAATTTACGTAAAGTATGATGTTTGCCAAGTGCTTAGTGTAAGGCCCGTCACATAGGAAGTGTTCAATAAGTTGAAGCTGTTGTTTTTTTTTTTTTTTTTTTTTTAAAATACAGTATTTCAGGTTCATTCTTTTTTTTTTTAATTTTATAGCTACTTTTATTTTTATTTATTTATTTATTTTTGGCTGTGCTGGGTCTTCGGTTCGTGCGAGGGCTTTCTCCAGTTGCAGCAAGCGGGGGCCACTCTTCATCGCGGTGCGCGGGCCTTTCACCATCGCGGCCCCTCCCGTTGCGGGGCACAGGCTCCAGACGCGCAGGCTCAGCAGCTGTGGCTCACGGGCCCAGCCGCTCCACGGCATGTGGGATCTTCCCAGACCAGGGCTCGAACCCGTGTCCCCTGCATTAGCAGGCAGATTCTCAACCACTGCGCCACCAGGGAAGCCCGAAGCTGTTGTTTTTAATGTAAAGGAGATTGAATTACAGATGTAGACAGTGGGGATCTGTTGAATTTGGATTCTTGAGAAGGCGAGTGACTTGATTCGATGTATATTTTAGAAAGACCATTGTGGCTAGAAAGAGGAGGAAAGATCTGACGGGTTGGAAACTAGAGGCAGGGTTCGTAGTTAGGAGACTAGTACAACAATTAAGGAAAGAGATAACAAGGGCCTGGACAGAATGGGAGCAGAGTGACAGAGACTCTGCCCTGACCAGACTTTAGTTACGCTTCTCTGCTCCCTGTTCGCAACTAGGCTCTGATCTCGGACTTCCATGTCCATCCTTGTGAAGTCCAGTTTGAGTAAGAATCCTGCTAAACCAGGTTAGAGAGAGTCCCTCACCCTCGATATCTGGTCACCCTGGCCTGCCTTCAGCCAGAATCCTGTCAAGTCCATTTAGCAAGAATCTCTCCACCCTTGATGTCTCCTCTTACGTCATTTCCGTCCACTGACTCCCCTTGTACTGCTCATGAGCTCAAAATCCCCAACTGTCTTTGGTGCACTTACAGTTGAGCCCGATCTCTATCCCCTAGCACAGCACCCCTTTTGCAATAGTCTTGAATCAAGTGTTCCTTACTGTATGAACAAGTGTCAGAATCATTTTTTTCTTTAACAAGGAGGTTATGAGGAGATGAGCTCAGTGAAACTTAGAGGACTGTCCTCTTAGCTCTTGATTCATAGGGGTAAGAACAGACAATTAAGGTCAAAGATGAAATCACAGATGATTCTGAGTGGCTGGAAGGAGTGGTGATTCCTTTAACTGAAATATGGATTACAAGACGTTAGGTGTGGGGTTTTTTTGAGGGGTGCTGCGTCCATTTTGGGAAGTTTTGTCAAGTTTATATGCCTGTGTGATTGTGCGCTCTCTCTCTCTCTCTCTCTCTCTCTCTCTCTCTCTCGACTGATTTAGCAAACTAATGGAAATAAGTGGTGGTTGATGAAAATGTAGTCAAGGAAATAGTATTAGATGAGATTATCTAAAAAGAGCATGTAAAGCTATAAGAAAAGAGGACTGAGAATGGGATCCCGACGGCACCAACATTTAAAGGGTAGGCAAAGGAAGAGGAACAAAGGAAAACAAAACTCAGAAAGAGCCGTCAAGTTATGACGACAAAAAAATGAGTGGCGAGTGTTACCAGAGCTAAGGGATAAGAGTTTCAAGGGTGAAGGAGTGGGAACTAACCTCAAATGCAGCTGAATTCCAGTTGGATTAGAAATTGGGAGAACACTGAGAACCTTCGGCAGAGCTGCTTTGCTGGAGAGGTGAGGACAGAAGCCACATTGCCTGGATCGAGATGTGCTCTTGACCTCTCTACCCACCCTGTTCTAAAACTGGCCAAGGGGGATGAGGTCACCATCAGTTTGGAAGAAGGAGTAAGACTTGATCTTGCATACACAGGCAACCCAGCGCTCCACTGCTCTTGTCCTGAAGCTGTGTTACAGGCAGGAAGGTCTGTGGCTTATTTGGATGACCTTGCAAACAGTGACTCAGTACCTTTGTAGACACATTCTAAGAAAACAAAATTTTAAGGGTTTTGAGAGAAGAGAGTTGATCTTTTTAATTTATAATTCAATCAGATCACACACCCTTTGGTTATCCTTATTAAAATTTAATCATAGATTAGTGAATTGTACTTGCCTTTAATGAAATGCAGTTAGCATTTTCATCACTGAATAGCCCTTTAAAGAAACTCGCTGCTATATTTGCCTTCCTGAGGAAAGCTAAGTTACCTCTTATTATCTTTGACTCACACGTGAGGCATAGAAATTCATGTGGAATAAAAATTTCTTTTTTTTTTTTAACCGTGTAGGATTTTCGCAGCATCCAGATACTGGTAGAAGAAAGTGTCGACTCCATCCCCCTCCCCCACCACCCTGCTACGCTTCCTTTATTTGCATTAAAACAAGATTTCTTCTTTTCTCCTGTCCTCATGGTATATTAAAAATATATATACAGAAGAAAAAAAAAAAGCACTTTCTAAAGCCACAACTGCCTTTGCCTAAAAGAGAAACCACTTTGCCAAAAAGACCATGGTGTAGCAGACCTAAGGTGTTCGTTATAATAGATTCCGGATATCAGCCTTCCAGTTCATTTCCGAAAGGAATAAAACCACCCAAGTTTAGCACTTGTCTGGGAACCCCTAAGCGGAGAGGAAATTGGCTATCAGATATGCAGATGGGGGGGGGGGTCTGTGCTACCTAACTGCTGAGGTCCAGGGTGGATCTTAATCACAGAGGAAGCTTGTAAGCAGTAGAAGAGGCCTCTGTGGAGGCTCTTCAGGTCCCAAAGCTCATTTTACCCTAAGAATATAGGGCCCTGAGGCCTGTGTGTTCACAAGCAGTAAAAAGTCAAATTCTTCCCAAGTCGCTAATGATGCCTTCCTCAGCACTTCCTTTCAAACGGTTCAAGAAGAAAACCCATGGCATCTTTTCTAATACCCACATCCTATTTTCAAATCTGCCAAAAATAGTGGTTTTAATTCCCAGGCTTTAGACAAAAGAGGAGGATGCACTCAAAGGGACAGCTTGATTTTCTGCTAATCTTAACATTTTATAAAAATAAGTTTACCATGAAGGAGGTGATCTTGGAGACAAAGCAATCTGATTGGAATGCCCAAGCTTTTCAGTTCCTTTGCTTTGCTTTTGTATTTTAAAAAAAAAACTGGTAGATGTCTCTCACCAGGCCATCCCCATGTCCTTGGCCCTTTGTGAACAAAGGAGCAGCTTGGCTACTCTGACTATCGAGGGCTAAAAAGAAGGCATGGGAATTAGAAATGAAGAAGACACTGGTGATTGCCAGTCATTTCATTAGCACCTTTGGCATATTTCCTAAAAGGCAATATAAAAGATCTATAATACATACCTCCAATTGAGCCCTAACGTCTCTTGGGCATAGTACTTAATGTATATAAAGTCAGGAAGTGGCTGTTATTTATTGATTAACTGGGACAGTGAAAGTGTTTGGGCTTTGCTTCAGGCTACTAGGCAAAGGACTAGCTGAAGAAATTGACCACCCTGAAGAATAGCATTGCCATTGGGAAATAAGGAGAGTCAAGGAATAGAGAAAATTAAGCTATTGTGTGTGTGTGTATGTGTGTGTGTGTGTGTTCATGTGTTTCATGTATGTGTGTAACACAGTCCCCCCTTAGACCTGGGCAAGTGGGTCCTTGCTACAGCCCACACCTCAGGGAGCCCTGCACTTCCTCAGACTCTTCTGAGGCACCTCTAATGCTGTCCAGGTGAGCTTCCCTCAGTGTAGGCTGGTAACTGTGAAATCTCAGTACCTGTTTCTCTATGTTACGGCACTCCCCGCCCCCCTGTTCTGGGCATGGGGTCGATCAGATGCCTCCAGGAGCTCCAGGACTCATTCCTATAAATGACAGACCTGTGAGCGGTACCCTATCCTAAGAGGGTGGCCTAGTAAGCCAGTAGTTCCCTTTGGCTGGTAAATTATTTCTTTCCCAGGATTGCGCAAGATGACGCTGCCAGACTGGTACTGCGACGTTGATTTGGGATGACTCTCAGTTAACATTTGATCACAGGGTTCCGTGAACTTAGGGTTCCATTGACATAAGTGCTGGCTGAGACAGTCACCACCTCATCCCTGTCCACAACGGGTTCTTCCTATGGATGTTCTCCCTTGGCTCTGATGGATGTGGTGACATCACGTTCTCTGAGGCTGACTTTAAGCTGTGCCAGATGAGGGACAGACATTCCTTGCATGAGTAGAACAACTTTTCTCACTCTCATTCTGTCTGTGGGCCCCTTGCCTGTCCTCCCAGCTGGTGGGGTGTATGAAAGTCAGGGGTTCAGTCAGCACTGATAGCAATCATATTCTAGGAGTGCAATAATTGTGGCCTAAAGCATTCAAAAGAAGGCACGACTGGAGGATATGCTGTTCTATGTTTATGCTATGAAACCCCAAATGGTAAAAATTTGACATGACCAGAGAAGAAATCATCATTCACATTTTACTGCAAACTCTTGGCAAGGTTTGCATTTGTGGTCATCATGAATGAAACACAGTAACAATTTCTGAGAGAGTAACTGGAAGCTAGCATCAGTGGGAGTGGGGCACGGATAGTGCAGCATCATAAGTAATGATGTAATGAACATTAAAGGAGCTGCAGAGGCAACAAGATCTACATCATTTCAATACAAATGGGTTCTGAAGAGCCATGGCATTATGACTGTATCACTGTGTTTTTCTCACAGTGGCCAATATGAAATTAGCCAAGAATGGCATATTTGACAATAAAGTACATGAGGAGGTGGAGCCCAAACACTAAGAAGAATCTTCATGTGCGTAGATTAGACAAGAAACAAATACACAAGTGCCTCTTTTCTACCCATTATTCTAAATCTTCATTGATAAGTCACTGTAGTTCACATTGGCCTCTTAATTTTGTGATCCATTTTTAAATCAAATTGTTTATATGGACAGAAGCCCCATAAAAAAAATTCCCAGGCTTTTTCCCACCCCAAGAATGGCCCTGACTAGAGTTAAGAGCTTGAACTGCTTGTTACCTTCAATACTGCACTTTATTTCCCAGAAGGGTCTTTATCTGAAAAGAGCGGGGTCGAATAAGAAAGCTGTAGTTCCTTTGGATTTATGAGATGTTATCTGGAGCTCAACCTCAAAACTGGAAACTTAATGAGAAACTTAGTTATATACATTAACAAATAATACAGACTTAAGTTCATTGCCTCAGACAAAATCAGTTCATGCTTATTCATTCAATGTGTTCCCAATACTTTGTTAAGCATTGGCTATTTTGTGGTGAACAGAACAAATAAGGTCCAAACACGGACCTCACAGCGCTTAGAGAAGCTGGGCAGACAGGCATTAAACAAGTGAACATGCACATATTATTATTGTTATAAATTTTAATACATTCTAAGAAGAAGAAAAGGAAGGTTCTTTGTGAGACAATGATGTAAACAGTCCTACTGGTAGAGGAAGCAAAGATATTTCTTGAGGAAGTGACAAACTGAAACATGAAAAGTCAGAAGAAAAGGTATCCTGATAGAACAAATAGCATATGCAAAGCTATTTCCATTCTGGGAATGGAAAACCGTAAATGTTGACAAGGGTGATATAAAAGGAAGTTGGAAAGTTTGGCAGAAATTCGATCATGCAGGGCTTTGAAGGAGTTTGAATTTGATCCTGAAAGCAGTGGAAAGCCATTGGAGAGTTTTATGTAGGAGAGAATGTGATCTCATATACATTGTTAGAAGACTGCTCTGAAAAATGTAGGGGGTGAGTGAGAGTGGAGGTAGGAAGACCAGGTAGAGGACTACTGCATTGGTCCAGATGAGAATGATATGAGCTTAAACCTAGGTAGCAACAATGGGTTGGTGAGAAATAAACCAATTTGGCATCTGTTTTGGAGATAGAATTGACAGGAATTGCTGATGAACTGGATTCGTTCATTTATTCATCCACCAAATATTTGAGTGCCTCCTCTGTGTCAAGCATTGTTGTCGGTACTGGGGGTAGAGAAATGAACAAAATAGAATCCCTGCCTTCATGGAGTCTATAGTCTAGTGGGAAGATACAGACAGTAAGCACGTAAGTAAATTATAATATGCCCAATGGTGATAAGAGTGACAGTAATAAAGCAGGGCAAGACGTAAAGAGAATACTAGTATGGTTTGGGGGTTCCTGTTTTACAGAGAGTAGTTTAGGGAAAAGCTCTCTAAAAAAGTCATATTGGAGCAGATACTTGAAGAAAATAAGGTAGCAATCTGTGTGGTTATCTTGGGGAAGTATTCTAGGCAAATAAAGCATCAGGAGGCAGGAAGGTACTTGGCTGTTTGAGGAACGGTGGAGAAGCCAGTGTGTCTAGGTTAGAGTGGGTGAGGGGGAGAGTGTTAATAAATGAGATTCCAGTGCTCTGCAATGGGGACACGTATGCTGGGCCATTGTAAGGACCTTGGTTTTTTTTTTTTTTTAAGAAATTCACGTTCTTTTATTTATTTATTTATTTATTTATTTATTTATGACTGTGTTGAGTCTTCGTTTCTGTGCGAGGGCTTTCTCTAGTTGCGGCAAGTGGGGACCACTCTTCATCGCAGTGCGCGGGCCTCTCACCATCGCGGCCTCTCTTGTTGCAGAGCACAGGCTCCAGATGCGCAGGCTCAGTAATTGTGGCTCACGGGCCTAGTTGCTCTGTGGTATGTGGGATCTTCCCAGACCAGGGCTCGAACCCGTGTCCCCTGCATTGGCAGGCAGATTCTCAACCACTGCGCCACCAGGGAAGCCCAGGACCTTGGTTTTTAAGATGATAAGATGCGAAGCCCTTGGAGGGTTTTGAGCAAAAGTGATGTAACAGTTTGCATCTCAACAGAATCATTCTGGCTGCTCTGTTGATGATAATAAGGGGGCAAGAGAGGGAGCACTGAAACCATTTAGGAGGATATTTCAGTAATCTAGGCTAGAGATGATGGTGGTTTGGATTTGGGTGGCAGTAGTGAAGGTATTGTGAAGTGGTTAGACTCTGTATAAACTTTGAAGGTAAAGTCCACAGAGTTTACGGATCAATTTCATGTGGGTTATGAGAGAAGGGAAGGAGTCAAAGATGATACAGTCTGAGCAACTGGAAGGAATTAGAATTGTTACATGCTAAGATGAGGGAGAATAGGGGCAGTGGTTTTGGTGAAGAGGGTTGTTAGATTTAGAAGGTGACAAAAGAAAGAATTCAGGGTGACTCCTAGATTTCTGGCTTGAGCCATTGGGTGGATGGTGGTGCAATATCATTAGGTAGGAAGGATGACAGACTTTAAAAATCATCTGGTCCAACCTCCTTGTTTTGGTTGATGAGAAATTGAAGCCCTGAGAAAATCGTCACCTTGCTGAATTGTGGGAGAGCCAAAACTTGATTCTCCTAATGGAAGAGTCAAGATTCTTGCCTCTTTCTACTCTGATGTTTTAATTTTAAAAAATCTCTGGAACGGGAAAATGATGTAAGTTTCTTGAAGACAAACTGTGCTATATAAGATTTTGTACGTTATGCTGCAGTGGGCAACTATTGTTTTATGCCTAGAACACCCCCTTTTATAGAATCTGTTCCTCTCCTTACCCCACCCACATCTACATGATTTCCACAGAAATCACCATGCTGCTACAATGTGATCCTACCTCTTGGACACAGTGGATTGTTTGAGGGATGGGCCCCTGACCCAAGGGGGGAAAATTTCCTCTGCTCACTTACATGAGAAAGGGAGAAAAGATTATTCTAAACATTTAGTAAATGCCTGTTAACCTGAAATGAAGGAAGAATGAAGCCTTCAGAAACCATAGATACAAAACTTTTTCAAAACATGAATTAGGAGATGATTATTCCTCTATGAAGAAAAATTTTTGCTCTACCAGAAGATTGACTGTAATTTTGCTTTAAATAGCAATCTTTTGAGTGCATTCAAGCATTTGTTTATGATCATTAACTGCTTGGCAGGCTGGGGTTGAGAGGAGAGCATTTTAAAGTTAAAGCATCAGAAAATATTTCCCATGAAATTCTCTTTCTGTGGGCCTGGAGCCTGAGCTCTATAAAGGCCTCTGTTTCCAAACAGTGAATTTTAAACTATCAAATGGGTTAGCACCCATTATCAATATTGGCTAAATGATGCTAAATAAACTAGTGGTGCTTTGAATTGTGAGTTCATCTTAGTACATTTCATAGGTCTCTATGTAAAGACTATTTAAAATATGGAGTCAATCAAAGACATTGTACGTGGGATACTTCGAAGAGTGTGTATGTGTACATAAGATGATATGGTTACCAAATATGTATGGATAGAATCGAGGGTTGATGATATTAGGGAATAAAATCCAAAAAAACTATCAATATATTTGTTATTGACGAGCTCTTCAGCAGAAAGGTGCACATCAGTGTGTGTGGATGAGCTTCTGCCGTACTGTAGGATAAGATGAAAATGCAGGTGGACACCAACCTACTGGGGCATAAGGCCAAAGTCAGATAACCCCTCTAGCATGTTTGATAAGCTTGCTTTTATTCTCCAAAGACAGAGTTGATAAGTGCTCATAACCAGATTAATGCTAGATAGCGTTAAAAAAAAAAAAAAGCTCAAACTGGAGCTGTCTGAAGAAGGAACAAAAATGAAGAAAGAAGAGGAGGAGAAGGATAAAAAAAAGGGAAGAAGAAAGAAGAAGTGATTACTTCATAAACATGTGTAGCTGCCCAGAGCTGTGGAACCTCCCTTCATTCGCATGGAATTGACCACCCATGCACTCAGGCACTTAGTAAGTAGCTTCTGAGTGAGTTCAAGAATAACAACTGAATGAATGTAATAATATTTCAATGAATTTACATAGCTTGTTGGAGATGATAAATATTTAAATCTTTATATCGCATCAGTCATACATATGATAAGCCTCTTTTCTTAGCCTTGCAATAATTCCCATATGTAGCAGTTGTAGTGAAACCTAACTAATTTGGGCTTTGCTGACTGACCAGATCACTTTTCCTGGTAGTTTTGGTTTCCAGTGGTTTGGTGACAATATAAGAATTTAAAGTAGTGTCTAAGTTTAGTGTCACTGGTATTTTAGTAAAAAAAAAAAAAAAAAAATGTACACTCACTTTGTCTAAGTTTGACCAAAAGAGCTAACTATCCATGCCAGGCTTCCACCTGTTTTCCTGATGGACGGATTAATAGCATCTTCTTTCACTCCTAAAAGTGTCCTGACTTGCAAAATAAATTATGTTTGCCCTAAATATCAGTATCACAGGTAATCCTGATCCAGCCAACACAGAAAAAAATCTGTAGGAAACTCAACTAACTCTCCTGCTTTGTCATGAGGTTTTATATACTGTTCCTTTTGATCTCTGCCCACCCAGATGAGAGACCATATTATTAACTCATACTTCAGTTATAACATTTTGTCAAAAGTAAAATTGCAGCCACATTGTACTGCTTTCTGGTGATCTACATGAATGTAGGTAGTGTAGAAGACCTTGAGGAATGGATGAATAGCATGTCTTTTATTCAGTTCTTGACTATTAGTTGCTTTAGCTTGGCTTTTGGCAGGAACTGGATAGCTATTGATTTAAGCTTGAGCTATCTGGCAAGTGTTTCAAAGGCAGAGATTTTGTATTGCTGATTGAAGCAAGATGCATGAGTTTTAGTTAATGGGAATTGTTTTATTTAGGATTAGGTCTGGCTGCCAGTAGCAGAAAATCCAAACTACAAGACAGCAACTTACAACTACAAGAAATAATGTCACTCATCTAAGACACTGGAGCTAGGTCTTACAGAGCCATTCGGATGCTCCACAGTCTCAAGACCCAGGATCCTTCTATCTTGTTGCTCAGTTGTATGCAGTATTCGTTCCCAAGGTCACTACATATTCCTGGATGGTTGCTTTGGCTCTAGACAATGCACCCTCATTCTAGGCTGCAGGAAGTAAGAAAGGGGCAAGGAAGGGAAGGGAATGGTCCCTTCTTTTAATGGTGCATGCACCTGTGTGCACATACACATGCCATATGAGTCTGACATTGGGAGTTTTGTCACGACCTGGCTATATACAGCCAATGAGGTAAATAACATATTTACTTTATAAAGAAGTATATAGAAAGAAGGGGGTTCTATGGCCTGCCAAACAAAAGATCACTAGTAGTAGGTGATTGTGGGTGATGTTTGGCAAGGAGGAACAATCTCAAACAAGAGTTAGGAAGACAGTATGGAATCAGGACATAGGCAGACACATTGATGGTGGAATAGAACATTCGAGAAACAGATCGAATGATATGCAGTGAACTTTGACATATAACAGAGGTGATACGGCAGATCACAGGGAAAAAGAGGAACTATTCAACAAATGAATCTGGGAAAACTGTACATATGGGGAAAAATGAAAATTGATGCCTACCTTATACCATATTTAAAAAAAAACAACTTTAGAAGGATTAAGAACTTGAATGTCAAAAGCAACATTTTAAGACTTTCAAAAGAAAATGTGGGTGATTATTTGTCTCACTTTGGAGTGAGAAAATAGACCCTAGCCATAGTATAAAGGGTTGATAAATTAAAGATCTTTTGATTATCAATAAACACCATAGGCAAAATTGAAAGACAAGTTACATAAGGATGGAAAATAAATTTTTGGTGGTGAGCACGCTGAAAGGTATACAGAAGCAGAAATATAACGTTGTACACATGAAACATGTTATACACCAACGTTACCTCAATAAAAAATAAATATAAAAGCAGTGAATGGAGAAACAAGCAAAAAAAGAGGACTAGAGATTTCAGAGAAAAGGAAACATGGCTAATAAACGCGAAGAGATAAACAACCCCCCTTTTACTTAGGGAAATACAGATCAGGACCACAGTGAGATACCATTTTACATCTATTTGAATGATAAAATGTAGGTAGCTTGCAAATGCAAAGTGCTAGAGAGGATGCATTTGTGAGCTCTCTTTTGTATTGCTAGTGGGAATATAATTTGCTACAGCTGCTTTGGAAAACAATGTGGTATTATTTTGTAAAGTTGAGCACTTGCACATCCTACAGCCTAGCCTCAATACTAGGTATATTCCAGGAGAAATTTTAACACATGTACCCAGGAGACATGTGCTAGAATGTTTGTGGTAGCATTGTTTGTAATAGCAAAATTTGGGGAATTTCCCAGATGTCCATTAACAAGAAAATGAGTAATGGATGGTTTGTGGAATGTTCACATAATGTGATATATCAGTGAAAAGCAACAACATGAATAAACCTTAGTGATATGATACTGAGTGAAAAAAGCAAGATCCAGAAGACAGCATAGAATATGACAAAGTTTTTGTAAAATGAAAAGAAAACAAGTAAGACTAAACATTTTAAAGGAATGCACATATACTTGATCAAATGAATAAAGAGGAAAAAGAATAATAGACATAAAATTCAGATTAGTGGTTACCTTCAAGGGGCTATGTGGGGGGGGTGGGATAGTGGAGAAATACAGGTAAGATTCCAGTTTGGGGGCTGGGCAGTTGGTTCATGGATCTTTATTAAGAGACTAAAATAGATGAAAAGAATAATTCATAAAGCAATGATAGGGTAACCTGAACCAGGAATTATGATTAATTAAATTCTGCACACCTGCAGTTCAAGAAAAATCCCAAACAATAAATACCTTGCCATGGCCTATAAGGTCCTATGTGACCTGGCTTTTGGCTTGCCTTCTGATTTAATTTCCTTCCTCTCTTGCTCAGTTTCAACTACATTGCTTTTTCTGTTGATCCTTGAAACTCTTTAAACATGCTCCTGCTTCAGGGCCCAGAATATTCCTCTCTCAGGTATCCACATGTCTTGCTCCCTCCTATCATTCATGTCTACGCAAGTACCTCAGCAAGACCTTCTCTGAACATTCTATCTGAAGTGCACCCCTATTGCGCTATCTCTACACCTTGCTCTATTTTTCTTCATACTGCATACTAACTACATTATTTTTTTAAAATATTTTTTTAAATATTTATTTAGTTTCCTTATTTTTTTTTTTGCTGCATCGGGTCTTAGTTGCGGCACACGGGATCTTTGTTGAGGTGTGCAGAATCTTTTTGTTATGGCATGCGGTCTGCTTGGGTTTCTCTCTAGTTGTGACGTGCGGGCTCCAGAGTGTGTGGGCTCTGTAGTTTGCGGCGCGAGGGCTCTCTTGTTGAGGCGCGTGGTCTCAGTAGTTGTGGTACATGGGCTTAGTTGCCCCTCGGCATGTGGGATCTTAGTTCCCCGACCAGGGATCAAACCCGCATCCCCTGCATTGGAAGGTGGATTCTTTACCACTGAACCACCAGGGAAGTCCCTAACTGATGCGTTATTATATACATACTGTTTTTATTGTTTTTTTTTTCCCTAGACTGAATATCCATGGAGGCAAGGGCTTTGCTTTCTCCACTGCCATATTGTTGTTTAGCTACCTCCTACTGGTCCTTTGTCTCACATGTTATTTCCTCCAGAAAACCTTCTCTGACTCCCTTAGTCTAAATTGGTATTTCTCTTCTGGGCTCCTTTTTTTGCCCCATGATGACACAAAAATGAAACTTTTCACATTCTTTTGTGATTGCCAGTTTACCTGTCTATCTCTTGCATTAGATTTGTTGGTGTTTTGAGGACATTGACCCTGATAGGTATATTTGTGTGTATGTATGTATTTAAATCCCAAACATTTTAGTGTCTACCACATAGTAGATGTTCAATAATGATTATTTAATAAACAATAAAATAGGTGGAAGAATCAGCAAGCGAGTGCTCCATTCTCAGGGCTAAGGTGGCTAGCCAGATAAATGAAGAGGGAGATTGGCCATGTGGAAACAGTAAGTTGTAGTGTAAATAGGAGAAGCTAGATGTATTTTGTGGGTGAGATGTAGTTGTTGTGTTTCTATAGGAGCCTCCTTTTTATGCAGATTTCAGTGAGCTTCATCAATTTAGTGTAGTGTCTTAAGAGATGCAACAGGCTGGATATATGCATATATTTTCAGGAGAGGTGGAAATCCAGGAGCTTCTTAATCACTCAGCATTTCTGCACAGTTATAGTTTGGGGGAAACTCATAAGCGTATGGTAATGCTAAGATAGTTCAAGATGTTAAAACAAGACTGTATGATCAGAATCAGATGCTCTGCTGCATGCATTTCAACATGTTATAAATATTTGTTATTATATAATCTGTAAGGTATAAACTTTCTATTTATTGAAATATCAAATTCACTGGGCTAGTTGAATCCTTTCCTCTGCCTCTTGACCCCTTTCATGTGAATATCTAAGAACTATCAGTTGCCTACTGATGCTCTCAGTGGTTTCATGTTTTCCAAATCAAATTACTTTTTTCTCTTTTATGGCTTAGTCATTATGGGATCATCTTTCTCATCATTATCAGCATTAATGCTGTGCCATAATTATATGCATAATCGGATCACTTACTCACTTGCACAGATAATTGCGTCAGTATGCCTTCAGCTTTGCCAGTTACCGAGTAAGATACTTGACAACCATATGAGTTCATGGTTTGCGTGTGATTATATGCTGTGAATAGTTCGTTAAATAGATGTTGCCTCTCTTATTTATGAATGGGCTGTGTCTATAGCGTCCTGGAACTCCCGGTGTGTTTATGGCAGTCTGCTCAACTACTTGTACCTAGAAGTTGTGCTTGGTACTCAGATAGTGAAAGTAAAGTGCTAATTAAACCAAGGGAATAGATTTTAGTTCTACAGATGATTGAACTCATTATTCCTAGTCATGAACTGTACCCCTTTTTCAGTAGGCCCTGTCTTTGGCCCCAGATAGAGCCCTAGCCACAGCCATAACTAGAGGATGGTGGTAGTCCACGCAGATGAATATAGACACGCCCCTCAAGGACAGAGTAGCTTGACAAGCATTGTGACATGACGACAGAAACTTTGGAAGCAGGAGGTATGCTAAGACCCAGATGAGCAGGGACACTGTCTGATCAGGGACTTCTGATAGAAAACCTGTTCTGGGGTCACTTCTAAGATTCAAGAAAGGGACTTTAGTTTGAGAGCAACATAGGGTCAAAGTTTTACATTGATCCAGGATTAAGATGCAGGGGAAAATAATAGGGGCAGTTACTTGAAGTGGATTACAAAGTGGGGTTGGAGCCTTGGTCACGTAATGGTGTGGTGCTGGCTTATAGTGGCTCACAAGAGCTAACTGTGTGTACTTTTCTTGATGCCTCCTCATCCAGTGGCCTCATATTAGTTGTTTGACATCAGCTATGATGGGAGTATTTGCACCATGAGGATGAGCAAACAATATAAATTAAGACTTTTAAATTTCTTTTGTTTTTAGTGAGGCAGTTTGCCACCACAACCCTAGTAACAGGAGTAAGCCAGAAGCAGGTGACTTTTATTGAATTCTTACTGTGTGTCATGCATGTGCATTATCTCATTTAAGTCTCACGCCATCGCATATTTTTGGGTGAGGAAACTGAGGCACAGAGAAGTTTAGCAAGAAGTTCAGTTCCTAGAGTGGGGCTGTGTGATCAGAATATGACTAGTAAAGGTGGTTTAGTGATGGGCTGCTTGAATACTAAACTAGGTTTCATAAAAGTCCTTCCTGATTAGGAAGAACTTGCGTCCCAGAACTGAGCTTGCAAGAGGAGTTAGAGTATGGCTTAGGGAACCAGGCTAGTCATGCGTGGTAGAATTCTAAATAGAAATATGTCCTCATCTTGACTATTTCCTCTTGTCTGAAGTTTGTTTTCCCAGGATTCACCATTCTCAGGTAGGAGAGCATAGAATGAGCCTAGGTATCCCCTTCCACCCTCTATGTTTTTACTCTAATGATTTTTCTACTTCAAACCCCTTCTCGACGGCCTCTCTCCACATAAAAAGTACGTAAAATGTATGTACTTTTCACAAGCAGAGTTTGAGAACACATGTCCTTACTTCTCTATGGCACATTCCACATTTTTATAGCCAGAAAGAACCTTCAAGATGGAGCTATTTTGTTTTCTTGTAGCATGTAGTTTTTTAAAAAGTCCATTGTTGCAGTCAGACACATCACTGGCAACAAGATTGAATTTAATTTGTCTTAAATTTCTTTCCCAATGAGACAAAATAAATAACCAAAAGAAAAAAAAATGTATTAAACTGTGTAAATCTAAATATAAAAACATTTAATAAGCCCTGATCAATTATTGGGAATTGTAAATGAGTTTTGTGGTGTTCAATGTCTGCAGATTAATGTAAACTTTATTTAAAACAACTTGTTTTTTTGAACCCTAATAATAATTTTCTTTTACTTTACTGTAGCAGTTCACAGCAAGTCAACTGCAGGAAGATTTAGCAGAGCGGTAATATCCTTTCTATTACCTTAGACACAATGGGAAACCCTGCTCTTCCAAGAAATCATTTTTTCTCTGCAGTTGGTCCATAATTTCATATAGATCTGGAGGAAAATAGAGAAAAAGCATATTTTTAGCAGGTGTAGGCTTAATGTATGTAACATTTGTTTTTAGTTTTGGTTGATTTAGCATTTTACATACCATACAAGGCTCTGTGCTATACAGAATGAGGATTCAGTTGAGTCCAAGAGAGGTAGTGGTATTTAGGTAGCTGAATGAATATGACCTATATTACATAGACACAAAATCCCATTTTATCTATGATGTTTTAGACCAAAAGCCTAAAACGAATGTACCAAAGTTTGAACTCTTCTGCTGGAACATGTATATATGTGCATACATCTGTTAGGAGAAGGGGATTTATGATTGAACACCACAGACTGAAAGGTCTTTGTATCAGGAAGTCTCTGCTGCGTAACAAACCACCTTTCAAATTAGTGCTTTAAACAACAGCTGTATATTATGGCTTGTGAGTCAGTGGAGCAGTTAGTCTGGTCTCACGCATGCATCTTCAATCATCTGTGAGTTGCCTGGGGGCTGGCTTGTTTAGGACGGCTTCAGTTTGGATGACTTGGCTCTTTTCCACATTCTCTTGCATTGGTGTGTTCATAAGATGATGAGGGTCTGTTAGAGCAAATGTAAATGAGTAAAGATTCCTCTTGTGTTTGCTAATATTCAGTTGGGAAAGGAAGTTACAGTTCCAAACCCAAAATGAAGGGATGGGGAAGAACACGTCACCTAGAGTGGGCAAATACTGCAAAGCCCCATAGCAAAGTGTATGGATCCATTGATGGGTGAAGTTTTTGAACCATTTTTTTGCAATCCGTTTACCATGTTCTTTTAGTATAAAATGGTATCATCTTTTGAAGCAAAATTGATGAGGGTCCATGGAGGTGGCTGCTGGTTCATATACGAATGGAAATCAGTTTCCATGTCATCTTTGATACACATGAAACAGGTTGCTGATGCTTTGAGAAATGAAGTGTGTTACTTTCCAAATGAATACTGCTTGGGTTAAAATAATAGAACCATAATGTCTAGTACAAGGAAAGAAATTATCCTACTGTACTTTGCATTAAGCGTGGTATGTTGTTTGTTTATAACTTCAGGTAAGATTTATTTCTCACCTAATATGTGTCGCTATACAGTTTAGGAAGGACATTAGCAAACTGGAGCATGACTGGAAGGGGACAAAGGGAATGGTGAGGAATCTGAAAACAATCTAGGAGGGAATGGTTGAAGAATTTGGTGACTTTTGGCCTATAACAGAGCGGACTTAGTGGGGCTATAAGCAACATATTAAGGTATTGAAATAGTTGTCACATGGAAGAGGGGTAACATTGGTGTATATTATTCTAAAAAGCAGAACAACCCATTGCCTTTAGAGTGAACACCAAGTTCTTAACTGTGACCTACAAGGCCCTGCATGATTTGCTTCTGCCTATTTCTCACCTCGTTGCCTACAGTTCCTTCTCGCTCACTGCAGTCCAGCCACATTGGCCCCTTGCTGTTCCTCGTGCACAGTAGCTGCACCTCTACTCCAGGGCCTTGTTACTTGCTGTCTCCTCTTCCTCCATGTAACACTCTTCCCCAGAATATTTGCATAGTTCTCTCCTGGTTATTCAGGTCTTAGCTCAAATGTCACCTCCTCAGAGAGGTCTTCCCTGACCAACGAATCTGATACTAGCCCCTATGCCTCCCTTTTTTTGTTTCTATTTTTTGCATAACTTTTTTTGGTCTTATTAATGTACTTATTTACTTGCTTGTTATTTATTTCCTTACAAATTGAATGGAAGCTCCCTGAGAGTAAAGATCTTGTTTGTCTTGTTTTCTGCTGTATCTCCATCATACCTAAACTGGTACCTGGTACATAGTAGGTTCTCAATAATTGTATATTGAAGGAATTAATAAATTTAGTAATTTCACAGGTGTTTTGTGGCGTATCTTGTAAAGTAATGGGTTTCTCATCTCTGTAAGTGTTTAGCTAGAGGTCAAGGAGAGGTAGGATGACCATCTATCCACGAGATCCTACATTAGCTGGTAGTGTTGACTTGATGACCTCTAGGAATCCTTTGAACTTGGATATTTTATGATGTCTGAGGTCTTGTGAGAATACTGTATTCTAATATCTGCAACCTAGTATTCTTAAAGATTAAATTCAAGAGGATTTCAAGGTTAGTCATACCATATTTTAAAAGGTATACCATTATGTTTGTGGAAAACTTTGTAAGATCAGAGTATCACCACACAAGACACACTAGAATGTGTCCACAACTATGATTTGTTTACTTTTTGCTAACTTTGGGCTGTCAGAGAGTTAAATTAGAACAACTGCAATATGGGGTATAGGATTCCGAATAAACTCTGCGCTTGCGGTCCTCTAACCATTATATTCTTTCTTTACTTTCTCCTGAAGGAAAGGCTTCTTGAGAACATTAAAATGAGCTCGGCCTTGAAGGGTGGGGCAGACTTTGGATTATCACAGACATTTTAGGCTGGGGGAAGAGCCTGAATTAAGGCATGGCCATGGCAATGAACATAGGACGTGGAATTCCCTGGCGGTCCAGTGGTTAGGACTCTGCGCTTTCACTGCGCGGGCCCAAGTTCAATCCCTGGTCGGGGAACTAAGATCCCGCAAGCCGCGTGGTGTGGCCAGAAAACAACAACAGCAACAGCAACGAAAACATAGGATGTATGTCAAAGAAGTGGAACAGCCAGCTTAATATGAACAGACATTATGTGTTTAAGAAAGGTGGGGAGATGGAACAGAGCAAGCGAAGTTAGCTTGAATCATAGAGAAGCTTGAATACTGGCTCAGGTTTGAGTTTTATCCATAGAGAGTAGGAGTCTGGAGTAAGGGAAGGATGTACGTCTGGGAGCCTGGCTAAGGATTCTGGATGACGTGAAGTCTAACCCCCATTTTTGGGGGGGCGGGGGGAAGAGGATGTTGAGACCCAGAGACAGGAAATATCTTGCCCAGGTTTACCCAGCCAGTTTTACAGCATAGCTGGAGACAGAACTGAAACTTTCTGCTTACTAGCCCAGTATATTTTCTACTAAATCATGAAAGGGATGAAGTGAGAATGGTAGTTGGAATTTCAGGTATTACATGCTTATTTAAACAGGCAAGTAATCCATTAGAATGAATTCCTTGCTAACAGATGTTCAGGAGCAACTCCTGAGGGCTGTGGGGGTAACAAACGTCTGGTTTGATAAAGAGCTGTAACACAGGGCACCATAGTCCTCTGCAAACAAGAAGACCTTCTATACTGTATCCGCTGCGGGTGGCCCAGCTGGGGAGATGATTAAATTTAGACATTAGATAGGAATGATCAAGTACCTCTCACCACCTGCTCAGTGGTTTACTTTAATTTCCAAATGCTGCCTTGGCTAGAATCCCTCTGTTTTAATTGATGGATATTCTATTTCTCGGTGGCCCAGTGCACTCCATTTCCAAAGGCCATCACTATCCATCACGGCTTTGGGTTAGACAGGGCTACTCACTGTTGCTGGAGCTGCCATATTGATTGGGAAATCCAGAATGGAGGCATGGGTGACATGGTAACTGCTCAGGCCTGAGTTTCAGCCTCATGATTGATGTTTTCTTAAGGAAAGGAAACTGGAACTACTTGTGATGTTCCCTGGGGGTTCTAGAGAAGCTATCCCTTGTGACATGCGCTATTACCCTTCCGTCAGCGAATTGCTGTGGATCTACAAACTTTACTGCTTCAGAGGCTTAGAGTCAGACAGACTTGGTTGCAAATCCTTGTTGCACCATTTACTAGCTGTGTAACTTGAGGCAATTGACCGAAACTCTTGTTTTCTCAGCTGTAAAATATGAGAAAAATCATAGTATTTACCTAATAGGGCTTTCTGGGGTGTCAAATGAGATGACATTTCTAAGTGTGTGGTGTTAAAATTACCATTATGACTGTAGAGTCAGATCAAACTAAAACTGAACAGCTTGTCTTCGTAACCCACATTCTCATAATGGTAATCTTAAGTTTATCCTGTTATAGAAAGTAGGACATTGAGAGAGAGAGATGCTGGATGGATTAGTTAATTAAGATGTAATGAATAAATAATCCAAGTCTGATTCAAAAGATACTGTCTAGAAAAGGGCAGGTTTGGATATAGTACCATATGAGGACCCTAGGTAGTCAGAAATCATGAGGTCACAGGTCATGAAGATTTATGCCAAAAGGGAGATGAGTATAGAAAAGACCCAACAAATTCTACGATGCTAAAGGGCTTTTTTTTAAAAATTAATTTTTATTTTTTTGGCCGCACTATGCAGTATGTGCGATCCTAGTTCCCCGACCAGGGATTGAACCCACGCCCCCTGCATTGGAAGTGTGGAGTCTTAACCACTGGGCCACCAGGGAAGTCCCTAAGGGGCTTTTAAAGTCTATGATAAGTCATTTTTTTAGGGAGGCAGAAAAGAACACTAGATTGGGATTTATGAACTCTGACACCTAGTCCTGACTCTGTTATTCACAAGCTTTGTGATTTTATGCAAGTCACATAACATCTATAGACCTCAGTCTCTTCATCTGTAAAATTAGCGTTAGACTAGACCAGGAGTTGTTAAATATGTCTCACAGCTCAAATCTGGCCTTTTTGTACAACTTGCAATATAAGAATATTTTTCAAAGCGTTGTTTAAAAAAAAACAAGAATATGTGAGAGAGAGTTAGGTGGTCCTTGAAGCCTAAAATATTTACTCTCTAGCTCTTTGCAAAGTTTGCCAATCCCTGGACTAGATGACCAGCTGGTCGTTTTCAATGTTGACAGTCTACGATTCTAGTCCTTGGTTGATTTGTAATAGTTTTAATGGACACACTTGTTTTATTTCCCTTTCAACTTTCATATTTACCCCCAAATGTGTGTAATCCATTGAATAATAGACCGTAAGAGTTAAAACGGCCTTTAGAGGTCATTTCCTCCAGCCCTTCATTTTCAGATGAGAAAGTTGAGGGCTAGAAAATTTGCTTTGTCACCATCTCATATCTTGTTAGTGGCAGAACGAAAACCGAAACCTGGATCTGCTCATTTTTATCTAGTCATTTTTGTATTATACTCTCATACTTCAGTAGCACTCATTTCAGAGCGCTTAACACTTTCCCATCCTCTCCCTCTTTTACCCACCAGATCAGCTCCTTTACTTTGCTTCCTAGTGTGACTACTAAATATTGGTGTCATCTCTGTAGCTTATTACAAGGACTGCTATAAGGCTACAAAAACATGACAGTAACATGCAAATATGAACAATTGATGAATATTTAAGTGTGCTTGATATTACATCAGTTTTATAGTCAGCATTAAGATATCTCATAATTTGGGGATAAAGTTTTGAACAAAGTAGGGCTGAAGAAAGCTCATGGACTTTGATGGGTATAGATTGCTTTGGTACATATTAATATGCTCAACTGATGTTTATACTCGAAAGAAATAACAAGACAGCAAATATATATCACATTGAATTTTGCACAGTGACAGCAGGTTCAGGTCAGTTGGGCTGGATAGTTGACTTCTCTGATATCTGCACACTTCTTCCTGCCCCAGAGGAGACAGCCCTGTAAAGTCAGGGAGATGTAACCCTGGAGGGAGCTGTTGAGAACTTGGTTCATAAATGTCATTTGAAGTCACCATTTCCTATGCAACCAGCAAATTTCATTCATCTTTTAGCGCTCTCTCTCTCTTCTGTGTTAGATGTCAAGTTACTAGCTTTTGGGAGTACTGTGAGGCATGTGTTCAAATTGCTACAGATTCCACAAGTGAAAGTGTGGTCTTCACCAGATATTCAGGACCTTGAGAGCAGAGACAACATTTTCTTACTCACTGTTATCCCAAAACATATGCTTTCGGTTAGTCTTGGTTTGATGTTTGTTGAGTTGAAATCCTTGCAACTGCAATGCAGAAGGCTTCCCCAAAGGGCCTGTCCTATTCCTTCTAGCTCTATCTTGCACTTTTATGTCTTTTGGAAACCCCTGGGGTCACTGCAACCCTCATTGATCCCTCCGCATCTCGATTTCCTGCCCTTTGCTCACAATTTCATGTTTCTCCACAAGATTTTCTTCTGGAGGCAGAGTCCACTTGATTATTTTTACTCTTCTACAATGCTACACAGAAAAATATTGAATTGATTTGAATTAACTTAAATAGCTAAGTACATAATTGTATAACATTTGTTATCATTGAAAACTTTTGTATAGGTCTTGTTTTCTAGCTTGATTGAAAGTCGATTATTGGCTTTCAGTGGTCATAAATGCAAATATAAGTTGATAGCATAGTTTGGATTTCCCCAGGATGCAACTAAAATATAGTGGTCTGTGATTCCATGAGCACTGGATGAGGAGCCAGATGACCAGGGTCTTAATCTGATGAGTAGTATGGCCTTAGGCAAACGAGTTGATATCTTAGTGCCTCATCTATAAAAGGAAAGCATTAGAAAAGGTGATCACTGTGGCGGCTTTCCAGTTAAGTCATTTGATGACTAATCAGTCCTCTTGTAGAAGCAGGTTAGTATAAGCCAGCAGTCAATTTGAAGGCTAAAACTGGTGCCAAATCTGTTTTTGTACTGCCTGTGATCAAAGAGGTTTTTTTTTTCATTTTTAAAGGGTTATATAGACAAAAAAAAAAAGAATATGCAACAGACACTTATGTAGTACACAAAGCCTAACATATTTGCCATCTGGCCCCGTACAGAAAATGTTTGCTGACCTCTTATATAAGGGCTGTGAGCATAGCCTCTGGTCCCAGCTCTATCTTCCTACCACTTCCATCACCTAAGGTATATTTTGTCATTTTCCATGCCCCAGTTTCTTCTACTACAAAATGAATACAGTAATAGTATGTACAAATATGGTTGTCGTGAAGATTAAATGTGTTTATATTTTTAAAGAATTTGGAAGGTCCTGCCATAGATTATGGAGGGCAAATAAGAGAACCTTGAACCGTGATATTTTAGAATTGGAATGGGACCCCCCCCCCGCCCCGACACCATCTAATCAGCTCATTTTGATTAGAGGTGCTGTAACAGACTCAGGGAAGCCAAGTGACTTACCACAGTTAGAGAGTTTGTTGTTGGCCGAGTCTGTAAACTTTTCTTTTATCAAAGAGTCACATCGTGATTCTTAACCCTAGACCCTGGTTCATGAGCTCATTTATTTTTAGCTTTTTATTGTGAAATAAACTTAGGCTTCTAGAAAAGTTACAAAAAATAGTACAAAGAATTTCCATATACGCTTCACTCAGATTCCCCAAATGTTGATATTACCACATTTGTTCTCCCTGTCTCACTCCCTCTCTCTTCTGTAGATTGTTATAGATATAAATCTTTTTTTCCTGAACTGTTTGAGAGCAAGTTGCAAATATGATGTCCATTTACCCCAAAACTTCAGTATGTTTTTCCTAAAATCAAGGAGAATCACTTTACATAACCATAGTACAGTTATCAAAATTTTTAAAAAAGTATTATTTCATCCGCAATCTTTATTCAAATGTTGCCAGTTATCACACTAATGTCCTTTATAGTGAAAGGATTTCTTGATTGGATCCTTGAGAGTACAAATTTGATTTTTAATGGGGGAACATTTCCCATGTAGGTTTTTGAAGATTCCCTAATGAAATATATTTCTAAACTTCTCAACATGCTGATTCCCTGCATTTTAAGGACAGAGGTGAATTTCCTTGGAGATATCTTCTTTTTTTTTTTTTTTTTTTTTTCTTTGCTCTCATCAGTCCAAAGTGGTCAGCAAGATACACGTAACATTTCCTCATAGACTAGCAGAAACCATTAGCACAAGTGACATGTTCCTGGGCTTTAAGTCGTTCTACACAGTGTGGTCCAACACTTAGATGAATGGTTATTCATATTTAAACCTTAGAGTGAAAATGAAGTAAGAATTTGGCACATTTTACCTCCTGCTGAAACAGACAAAACTCATAAAATCAGGACTTCGATCAAATCTATCCTTTTTACTTAGCAAATGACAGATTGATAGGACCATCTCTTGGAACACTTTCAGAGGTTTGTCTGAGGCTGATGGAGGTGGGGATCTGTAAGAGAAAAGATCCCTGTTTTGAATTCTTTCGGTTTATCTTGTTTGGCCAATATCCCAAGAAGAAAGATTTGTCTATAACTGTTATTCAGAAAGATGGGAAAAGCACACCCATGTCTCATTCTAGCATTGTTTTGGGGTTCCAGTCTGAGGGGCTAGATTGTACTATAAGCAGGTTCCTTTGATATATTTGTTGGGTAAAAAACCTTGGCGTGGGGCGGGGGAGTTCTCAGTGCTCCAGTGTACTATTAAATTTATTTATTTATTTATTTTTGGCTGTGTTGGGTCCTCGTTTCTGTGCGAGGGCTTTCTCCAGTTGCGGCGAGCGGGGGCCACTCTTCATCGCGGTACGCGGGCCTCTCACTGTCGCGGCCTCTCCTGTTAAGGAGCACAGGCTCCAGACGCGCAGGCTCAGTAGTTGTGCTCACAGGCCCAGTTGCTCTGCAACATGTGGGATCTTCCCGGACCAGGGCTCGAACCCGTGTCCCCTGCATTGGCAGGCGGATTCTTAACCACTGCACCACCAGGGAAGCCCTCCAGTGTACTATTGAACAGCCTTGCAAGGTACATCTTTCCGGTGGGATTCTTGTCTTACAAATGCTATTCATTTTATAATTGCTTTTTAAGGCAAAATTGGAGCTAAGACATCACTTTTGTTCAAGAAGCCTTCTTTGTTCAGATTGAAGACTGTATTTCTGTACCAATTCTTGGCTCCCTCTTTTCATGACTACTTCATACTTCTTTGCTCAGCACCTGGTATTTTTTTCTTTGAACTTTTTGTTGCAAAGTATAATAGGTAGACATGCAGAAGAGTGCACAAAATATATAGCGTATGAATTTTCACAATGTAAATATTCACATGTAACTATCATACAGCTCATGTGAAGAGATGACCACCATGTTCCAGAAGCCACCCCGTGCCCTCTTCCAAGTACTCATTCCTCATTGGTCCTTACAGATAACCTCTATCCTCAAACTTATAGCCATTACTTCCTTAGTTTTCTCTTTAGTTTTACCACCTAAATTTGTATTCCTAAACTCTATAGTGTTCCTTTTTTTTTTTCTTTTTTGGACCTCTGTATAAATGGAATTATACAGTATGTATTCTTTTGTCTTTTTTTTTTGGCTCAATGTTATGTTTCTGAGATTCAACAATATTCTTGTTTGTTGGTATATTTTGTTCTTTATGTTGTTTTGGGGTAAAGATGCCACATTCTTCTCCAGTGAGTAGACATCGGGTTTGTCCCAGTTTTTAGCTATTCTGAATAATGTTTTTTTTGTGTAAGCACATGCATTTCTGTTGGATATATACTTAAGAGAAAATTTTGGGTCATATATAGGGAGACTATATCCTGGTTTGCTTAATTCAGTTCTGGTTAATACCTGTTGTCCTGGTGTAATTATTCATAGTGCCACATTTCACTCTCAAAAATATCTTTCTTTGAATGATAGCATAGGACAACATAATCATGGGATATATTTTTAGGCTCAAATTTCAGATAATTCCAAGTGGTTTTTCAATGCGGTTGTACCAATTTAAATAAAATTTAAGTACATTACCAGCAACATGAGATTTTCTGTTGCTCCTCATCTTCATGAATACGTGTTATTTTCAGTCTTTTTAATTTTAGCTCTTCTGGTGGGTATATAGCAGTATGTCATTATAATTTTAATTATTTCCTTGATTACTATTTAGATTGAACACCTTTTCAAGCATTTATTGGCCATTTGGATTTCTGCTTTCTGTTTGTGCATAAATTGCTTGTTTGTGAGAATTGCTTGAGTTCTGTCACTTTTCTTTTTATATTAAAGACTGTATTATAAGGTGATACATTTAGACTTATTATATCACTCATGTGGTTACTACCTCTAATGATCCTTTTTGCATGGACATTTATTGTGTCTGATGTTAATAAAGCTACATCCACTTCCTATTCGTTATTGTTTGAATACTATATCTTTTGTGGGTATCCAGTTTTCTCAACACCATTTGTTGAAGAGACTATCCTTTCCCCATTGTGTATTCTTCACACTGTTGTCGAAGATCAGATGACCATATATGCGTGCATTTATTTCTGGGCTCTCAATTCCATTCCATTGCTCTATATGTCTGTTTTCATGCAAGTACCATATTGTTTTGAGTATTGTAGTTTTGTAATATATTTTGAAATCAGGAGCTCTTATGCCACCAGCTTTTTTCTTCTTTTTCAAGATTTATTTGGCTACTTTTGATCTTTTGTGATCGCATATGAATTTCAGAATGCTTTTTCTATTTTCGTAAAAAATGCCATTGGTATTTTGATAGTGATCACATTGAATCTGTACATCACTGTGGGTAGAGTTGACATTTTAACTTTATTAATTCTTGCAATCTGTGGACATGGGATATCATTCTATTTGTGTCTTATTTAGTGCTTTTGCCAATGATTTGTAGTATTCAAATATAAGTATTTCACCTCCTTAGTTAAGCTTATTCCGAGGCATTTTATTCTTTTTGGCATATCCTTGACTTATTAAAGTCTAAATTAATTGGCAGTATTTCCTTCCTCCAAGAAATCTCAACAGTCTCAGAATAGGTAAATGCAATTTTTCCCTGTTCCTGACTTATAGGCTATGATTGCCATGTATTTAATTTTAATTTAAATTATGTATGTAAATATATATACATAAAAATCAATTATATATTATTATTTTTTGTACAATCAATTTTTCTAGATACACTCAAATACTGACTATTTTCCCCCTTTCCCCACTTTATTGAGATATAATTGACGTATAATTTTTGGTAAGTTTAAGGTGTGAAATGAAACTTGACAATTTGCCAAATGTATATATTGCAAAAATATTCCCACAACAAGGTTAGTTAACACGTCCATCACTTCACATAATTTAATTACCTTTTTATATTTGGTGGTGGGAACATTTAAGATCTACTCTCTTACTGACTTACAGCTATACAATAGGGTATTGTTAACTATAGCCACCATGCTGTACATTAGATCCCCCAAATTTATTCATCTTATAACCAGACATTTGTACCCTTTGCCCAATATCTCCTCATTCCCCCCCACCCTAGGCCTGGTAAGAACAAAACTGATCTTTGTTTCTGTGAGTGTGGCTTTTTAAGATTCCACCTATAAGTGAGAGCATACAGTATTTGTCTTTATCTGTCTGACTTATTTCATAGAGCATAATGTCCTCAAGGTTCATCTGTGTTGTCACAAATGGCAGGGTTTTCTTATTTTGCATAGCTAAATATTCATATAGATATATGTGAACTCATATATATGAATGTAAAACCTGAGACTGTAGTGGATGGATAAAGAAAATGTCAATCTGTCAGTGGACACTTAGGGTGTTTCCATGTCTTGACTATTGTGAATAATGCTGCAATGAATATGGGGATGCAGATATCTCTTTGAGATAGTGATTTCATTTCCTTTGGATATATACTGAGAAATAGGATTGATGAATCATATGGTATTTCTATTTTTAATTTTTTGAGGAACATCCATACTGCTTCCCATAGTGACTGTAACAATTTACATTCCTAACAACAGTACACCAGGGTTCCCTTTTCTCTACATCCTAGCCAGCCACTTGTTATCTTTTGTGTTTTTCATTAGCAATTTGTTAAAAACACAGTATCTGCAAAGTGCAGTGAAGTGAAGCACAATAAAATGTGATATACCTGTTTCTTTATTGATTTTTCTGTCTGGATGATCTGTCCAGTGTTGAATGTGGTCCCATACTATTATTGTACTTTTGTCTATTTCACTCTTCATATCTGTTAGAATTTACTTAATATTTTTAGGCGCTACAATTTTTTGTGCCTGTATATTTACAATTGTTACATTCTCTTGATTTATTGACTCTTTTATCATAATTTAATGACCTACTTTTTCTCTTGTTACAGTTTTTTACTTAAATTTTATTTTTCCTCATATAAGAATAGTTGTCCTTGTTCTCATGTGGTTTCCATTTACATGGATGATCTTCTCCATCCCTTCACTTGGATACTGTGTGTGTCCTTAAAGTTGAAGTGAGTGTCTTATAGGCAGCATATAGTTGGGTCTGATTTCTTTGAATCCATTCAGCCACCCAGTGCCTTTTGACTGGAGAATTTAATCCATTTACATTTAAAGTAATCAGTGATACCTAAGGACTTACCAGTGCCATTTTATTAATTGTTTTCTGGCTACGTTGTAGTTTCATTGTTCCTTTCTTCCTCTCTTGCTTTCTTCCTTTGTGAACTGATGATTTTCCATAGTGATGTTCTTTGATTCTCTTCTTTTTATTTTTTTGTATCTACTGTAGGCTTTTGCTTTGTGGTTACCGTTAGGCTTACATAAAGCATATTATATATATAATAGCCAATTTAAGATGATAACAGCTTAACTTCACTTGCATACAAAAACTATAAACTTATACCCACCCCCAACATTTTGTTTTTGATGTCACAATTTACAACTTTTTATACTGTATATCCATTAACACATTATTTTAGCTATAGTTGTTTTTAACTCTTTTGTCCTTTTACTTTTATATTAGTGTTAAGGGATTAACACACCAGCATATTACAATACTGGCGTATTCTGAATTTGATTGTATACTTTTACCAGTCTGTTTTATAGTTCTGTGTTTTTTCATGTTACTAATTAGTATCCTTTTATTTCAGCTTGAAGAACTCTTTTCAACATTTCTTGTAAGGCAGGTCTAGTGTGATAAACTACCTCAGCTTTTGTTTGTCTGGAAAATTCTTTATCTTGCCTTTATTTCTGAAGGAAAACTTTTCCAGGCAAAGTATTCTTGGTTGGCAGTTTCAGCAGTTTGAATATATGATTGAACTCTTCCTTGGCCTGTAAGATTTCTGCTTAGAAATCTACCAGTAGTTTTATGGAGGGCCCCTTGTATGTGAGAAATTTTTTTCTCTTACTGCTTTAAATATTCTGCTTGTCTTTGTTTTTATACAGTTTCATTTTATTTTATTTTGTTTTTTAATATTTATTTATTTGGTTGTGCCAGGTCCTAGTTGCAGCAGGCGGGCTTCTTAGTTGTGGCATGTGAACTCTTAGTTGTAGCATGCATGTGGGATCTAGTTCCCTGACCAGGGATCGAACCCAGGCCCCCTGCATTGGGAGCATGGAGTCTTAACCACTGTGCCACCAGGAAAGTCCCTATACAGTTTTATTGTAATTTGTCTTGGAGAAGATGTTTTTAGTTTAAAACTTTTGGGTGACCTATGGGCTTCATGAACTTAGATGTCCAAGTCTCTCCCCAGATTTTGAAAGTTCTCAGCCATTATTTCTAAATTCCACTTTTCTCCCTTTCTCCTTTCCTCTTTTTCTTCTGGCACTCCAATAAAGCATGGACTGTTTATTTTAATTGTATCTCATAATTCATGTAGGCTTTCTTCACTCTTTTTCATTCTTTGTTCTCTTCTTACTGCATAATTTCAAATGTCCTGTCTTGTACTTCATAGATTCTTTCTTCTGCTTGATCCATCTTTTTGGCCTTTCCTTCTGGGATTCAGCTTTCACATATGTTAACTTTTCTTGCTGTGTCCTTTATATCTCTTAATTCTCTTATCTACTTTCTATTCTTTCTTTCAATTTGTCTCATCTTGGGTGGGATTTTTTGTGATATGTTTTCCATAGTAGTTTATTTTGTGATGTTAAGCTTATCAATTGCATTCCTCAATTTGGCTAATGAACTTTTCAGTTCTAGAATTTCTATTGGATTCTTTTTCAACCTTTCATGTTTTTAAAGTAATTTACTTTTGATAAATACAACTTCCATGTATTTTGTGTACAGTGTGATGTTTTGATATATGTATCATTGTGAAATGATTACCAGAATCAAACTAATGAACAAATCCATCACCTCCCATAGTTGTCTTTTGTGTGTGTGTGAGTGAGATGATTATACTTGCAATGTACTCTCTTAGAAAATTTCATAGTAACAGAGGGTACAGTGATGGTTCACAGAGACTGTTGGGTGGGGGAAAATGGAAGATAATTGATTAAAGGGTACAGATTTTCATTGATAAGATGAATAAGTTCTGGAAACCTAATGTAGGGCATGTTGACTATAGTTAACAATAACGTTGTATTCTTTTTATAATGTCTAATTCCTCTCTAAAACTTTCAAGTTGAGTGTTATTTACATGCAACTATTAAGCATAGTGTGTTATACCTTTTAATCTTACTTTCTGTGAGTTTTGTGTATCTCTTTTTCCATCTGTTGTTTGTGCTGTTTCTCTCTTATGTTGTATTTCTCTTTTGTGTCTGGTTATCTTTTTTTTTTTCTTTTTTTGGCTGTGCCATGAAGCTTTCTGGATCTTAGTTCCCCTACCAGGGATTGAACCCAGGCCACAGCAGTGAAAGTGCTGAGTCCTAGCCACTGGACTGCCAGGGTATTCCCTTGTGTCTGGTTATCTTTGATGGCTTGCTGGATGTTGTCTTTCTTTTAGTAAATATTTTTCAAACATTTCTGGAATAGTTTTTAGATTTACAGAAGAATTACAAAGACACTACAGAGAGTTCCTTTATACCCTACATCTACTATCCCCTATTATTAACATCTTAAGTTAATACATCTTTCACAATAAATAAACCAATATCAGTACATTATCATTAACTAATTTCCATACTTTATTCCAATTTCCTTCATTTTTACCTAATTTCTTTTTTTCTGTTCCAGGACCCTATCCAGGATACCTTATTGCATTTAGTTGTCACTTATCCTAAGACTTCTCTTGGCTATGACAGTTTCTCAGACTTTCCTTGCTTTCATGACCTTGACAGTTTTGTGAAATGGCTGTCAATTGGCATTTTTCTGGATTATGCTATCATGTGATTTAGATGTAGTTACCATAAAAATGTCATAATAATTTTGAGGCAAAAAATGATTGTTCAAACAGCTATTATATGAATGAAAGCAGGTCCACCCAGGTATTAGTACAGTTCCTCTAAGTGAGTCCAATTGTGAGTAGAGGATGATAATTCTCAATTGCTAACTTTGTGGGGCTCAATAACTTATTAGACATTTTGCTAAATGATACAAAGATTCCTTAGATCTTTAGTTAACGTGTATCATTAGCCAAGGGGTCAGTGGCCAAAGTTCATCTCACATGACCAAAATGAGATCTCCATATTTGAAAAACAATGCACAAAATTTTCAGAGAGCTGGAAGTAAAAGCAGAAAATACATGGTTTTTAAGTAGCAGTGATTTTTTTGTTACATCTGTGGATAGCACCACAATTGTTCTTTATTTTCAGGAGACATTTTGGAAGCAACATGTAGTCAAATTTAAGTACATTCAGTAATAATAATGTTATGGCTACAGTTGGTAACTTCTGATAACTGGAAAGTGTTCAGTATTCTTTGGAAAGCCAGTATATTCTGTTTTGAATGTATACATGATAATTCTCTTTTGGCTGACTCTTACCTTATCTAATTCTTGAACTAGGACCTTGTCCTGTATTATTTCGGATGATTATTTTCAAAACATTCATGTAACATTAGGCCCTTTAAAACTTCAGCCCCTTTTAAAGGAGTTAACCTGAGGAAAACAGGTCCCCTGCTAAAATTTCCAAATTATTTGTATTAAAAAAGGAATAAACAGCTCACAGTCACATGAGCATCAGGATCAAGGCTTCCTGAGGTCACTGAAATAAATGGAGGCAACATTTAGTGAAAGGGAAAGGTTAGTCCCATATAAATGAGAATGAGAGATGGCATAGAAAATGAGCAGCTGAAGGCAAAAGGGAGAAACTGCAAAAATGAACGAAGGTGAATTGATAGTAGGCATTTCACATGTCAAAAAGGAGGCAAAGAAATGGCGAGGTGATTATAGGCCAGCTTCTCACAAAAGGAGTTTCTCATGAAAGAGGATAATGGCATATGAAATTGGCTAGGGGAATTGAAAAGGAAGAAAGTGGCAATATGGCATCAACAAAGCACCAAATAAAAATGTAGGAAAACAAGAAACGACAAACTGAGGGGTAAACTACTACCTGACTGTGATGGGATCAGCCAGGGTCCCTCGAGCATTTATACTGCTGTGCCTCGGCTCACTGTGACCCTCAGGAGGCATAGTGACTTTCCCATGGCACAGTCAGTGTCCTGTCGTGTCTCTGATTCTTTTCATTATGTAGGTTGTGACTAAAAACTTCTCTCTTCTAAGGAGAGGTTCTAATTTATCAAAGATAACAAATGCTAGGTACGTAACAGCCCCTCTAAATGTATGGTAGAATTTTGTATTTACTGCAATAAAAGCAGATACTGGTTTTTTTAAAAAGGCAGATTATAAAGTTCTTGAACATAGACGAGAAGTCAAAGATGCTGTGTGCCAATATAACATCAACTAAATTGCGTTCTTAAGCTTCAAGCTGCTGGAATTTTGGGGTTTCTGTGGGGATCGTGAATCCTGCAGGTGCATTGTTAAAAAAAAAAAAAAGGTATTTGGTAATGGTGGTGGTTACAGTCTAGTTGGTTAATAAAGCCTTATTTCCCCATGTTGTGACTATCTATGTCCTGTTTCGTGAGCTATCAGTTTCTCCTCACCTTTTGTGTCCTTATCAATCAGGAGTTAGTCAACAATGTTAATGGGCCTCTTGAAAAAACATAATTGTATTAACCAACTTCATTTTATAGCCTTTCATATTTGGGCAACCACTTTCCAATCCCTTATCTCATTTGATCTTCAGCATAATCCAGGGAAGTATGTTTGATGGAGATTTGTTTCTTTGTTTAAATGTAGGCTCAGAAAAAAAAGGTTCAGTGACTTATGCAAAGCTGTATGACTAGTGAGTGGCAGCGTTTGGACTGTACCCCATGTCTCCTGACGTCTAGCCTTGCACTCTTCCTGCCACACCAAGCTTTCATTTTTAAAGTTCTTGCTACTTTGATTCTTAGTTTATTACATTTCTTTCCTCTCATCCTTTTTCTCTTTTCCCTATTGCTAAGACAAAAAGCAAAGCCGTATTAAGAGAATTTTCTTTTAAAAAAGCATGGGACTCCCTTGTGAGGTGAGGTTGTTAAAGTTCAAAACTGAATTTATGGCTAGATAGGATGGATGAATTGCACTACTCACATGTATTCATATCCATATTTATGGACTCCTGATCTCTTAGACTCTCCTCCTTCCTTCTCCTTGCTGTGGTGTGTGTATGAAGAAGAGACAGAGGGAGATGGAGAACGAGAAAGTCTGACTTATTGCATGAGGTGATTCGGAGATCTTGGGTTCTATCTCTATGAGAGGTAGCTTAAAAATTAGTAGGTACCATATTTTAACTGCCTACTATGTGTCAAGTGCTGTGTCAGGTCTTTATATATAAAGAACAGTGTGATATTCTAGTTGCAAGGGCCAGTATTCATCCTAGTTTTATTCTGACCCATAGGTAACTTCTTTGAAAAATAGGTTATACTCCTTTTATTCATAATCTATGTATGAGGTACATTGTATGCAACTGGGAAATCGAGGTTTTTCTTCAGTTGTATCTACTTGCTTGCTTGTTGTCTGAAACCATTACTACCCAAGGGGCTGGGCCTCGGTAGATCTGTCCCATTTCATGAAGCCTGAGGACGGTTTCCTTTTCAATTGCAGGAGAAAATGTATTATGTAGTTGCTAAAGATATGGAACTTGATTCCTTCATTTTTTTCCCCTTGAGTAATTAATGCCAGGCCGAATGGCACATACGGCTGGCAAAACTCCTTGGAAAATCAGGACAGAATGAAGATCCTGAGTATTTGACAGATCTAGTTATAGCAGAGAGGAGCAGTGAAAGGGAGATAGGAAGGCAGGGAAGACATATTTTGCTTCCATATAACTTTTTAGAGAGTCAGCCTTAAATAGAGGAACTGGACAGCCTTAACTAGAGAAGGTGTGAAGATAATTTCCAAATGTGGGACAGTTAGAGTTCCTTTCCTAATCACTAAAAGTACAGTATATGCTTAGAATCTAAAAAGATGAGACAGCATAAAAGTGATGGCCCTGCTTTGTATGAGATGTGACCATAAGTAAATAATTCGTTTCATTTAATTAAAAATACTGCAGCTGGTATATGGTTATTTGCATGAATCCCTTGCAGTACTAACTCTTGTTTTAATGAGGCTGCCAGAACTCTCAACATTGCTGAAACTCAGCCTTCGGTATTGCCTTCTAACACTGTGACTCAGTCTTTTAAATTTCTGCCCTTGTGACAAAGGTTTCTTCTTTGAGGTTATATTTAATTTTTTAAAATAAAGTAATTTAAATGTAAACTTTATGTATAATATGTGTGATTAAACTGAAATACCACTTGTGAGTCAAAAAAGACCTTCCTTGTATGCTTATAAAATGGTGCTAAGTGCTCCTCACTAAAGATATTTTTAACACAGCATTTTGAATGGCATTCTTTTTTTTTTTTAACATCTTTATTGGAGTATAATTGCTTTAAAATGGTGTGTTAGTTTCTGCTTTATAGCAAAGTGAATCAGTTATACATATGTTCCCATATCTCTTCCCTCTTGCATCTCCCTCCCTCCCACCCTCCCTCTCCCACCCCTCTAGGTGGTCACAAAGCACCGAGCTGATCTCCCTGTGCTATGCGGCTGCTTCCCACTAGCTATCTATTTTATATTTGGTAGTGTATATATGTCCATGCCACTCTCTCACTTTGTCCCAGCTTACCCTTCCTCCTCCCCATATCCTCAAGTCCATTCTCTAGTAGGTCTGCATCTTTATTCCCATCTTGCCCCTAGGTTCTTCTGATCATTTTTTTTTTTTAGATTCCATATATAAGTGTTAGCATACGGTATTTGTTTTTCTCTTTCTGACTTACTTCACTCTGTATGACAGACTCTATGTCCATCCACCTCACTACAAATAACTCAATTTCGTTTCTTTTTTTTTTAAAATTAATTAATTATTTATTTATTTATTATTTATGGCTGTGTTGGGTCTCCGTTCCTGTGCGAGGGCTCCCTCCAGCTGCGGCAAGCGGGGGCCACTCCTCATCGCGGTGCGCGGGCCTCTCACTGTCGCGGCCTCTCCCGTTGCGGAGCACAGGCTCCAGACGCGCAGGCTCAGCAATTGTGGCTAACGGGCCTAGTCGCTCCGCGGCATGTGGGATCTTCCCAGACCAGGGCTCGAACCCGTGTCCCCTGCATTGGCAGGCAGATTCTCAACCACTGCGCCACCAGGGAAGCCCTCGTTTCTTTTTATGGCTGAGTAATATTCCATTGTATATATGTGCCACATCTTCTTTATCCATTCATCCGATGATGGACACTTAGGTTACTTCCATGTCCTGGGTATTGTAAATAGAGCTGCAATGAACATTTTGGTACATGACTTTTTTTTAATTATGGTTTTCTCAGGGTATATGCCCAGTAGTGGGATTGCTGGGTCATATGGTAGTTCTATTTTTCGTTTTTTAAGGAACCTCCATACTGTTCTCCATAGTGGCTGTATCAATTTACATTCCCACCAACAGTGCAAGAGTGTTCCCTTTTCTCCACACCCTCTCCAGCATTTATTGTTTCTAGATTTTTTGATGATGGCCATTCTGACCGGTGTGAGATGATAATCTCATTGTAGTTTTGACTTGCATTTCTCTAATGATTAATGATGTTGAGCATTCTTTTATGTGTTTGTTGGCAATCTGTATATCTTCTTTGGAGAAATGTCTATTTAGGTCTTCTGCCCATTTTTGGATTGGGTTGTTTGTTTTTTTGTTATTGAGCTGCATGAGCTGCTTGTAAATTTTGGAGATTAATCCTTTGTCAGTTGCTTCGTTTGCAAATATTTTCTCCCCTTCTGAGGGTTGTCTTTTGGTCTTGTTTATGGTTTTCTTTGCTGTGCAAAAGCTTTTAAGTTTCATTAGGCATTCTTGGAATGAGCTATAGCCTCCCAATCTGACCACTTTAAAAAGGATACCATTCCGGTTTGTTGAAAATTAGTCTCAGTATTATCATGGCTGCAAGCTTGCTTAGCCTCCCTCCAAAGCCTTACATTGTAAATTGTCTTTATAATCCTGTTTGGCTTTAGCCCATTTCTCATTTCTTTCTTTCATATAATAAGCATGCATTTTCAGCTACGGATTCATCTTAGTGAAGCTTAACTGAAAGAATAATCAAATTAATATGGCTAGGGCAGTATTTTCCAACTGCTAGTCTAGAATTCCCATGTTTCCCAGTGTTCCCGGTAAATATCCATTTTGTTAAAGGCAATAACAACCCCCCCACCACGACACATCAAAACCACAACTACAGAAAGCAACTCTCACTGAAATCGCCCTGGGGACTAGCAGAGCAGCCCTTCTGCAACCAGGCTGTATAGAAGGATGCTCTCAAAGTTGGTAGGAAGGGAGAAGAAGTGATCTGGTTGGGACCCGCACCCCTAGTAGGGGCCACAGAACAGGAGGGGGATATCACAGGCTTGGGGATCCTCCATGGGGAGCGAGGGTTTTTGAGCCTCATATCAGGCACCCCAGCACTGGGGTCGGGCACTGGGATGATGAGAGCCCTTAGCTGGTTTGAAGACCAGTGGGGCTTACTGGAGGGCTGTAAGAAACCGAGACTCCTCTCTCAAAAACCGTGTGCACAGGCTTACTTAGGCCCAGTCACAGTGCGAAGGCAGCAGATTGAAAACTGCCTGGGTCTCTCTGGCCAGCTTGCCAGGCCTGCCTCGGCGTGCCTGCCAGCCCGCACCCAGCTGCTGTTTCAGCCCTCTTGCTCTGGCGCTTCTCCCCACTAAGGCAGAGCCTGCCGCTGCCAACTTGAAAGCCCACACTTGGAGGGAACAGAGGCAGCTCAGACCCTGGCCCTGCCTCTGACCAGGGCGGTGGCAGCCATTGCCAGCCTGTGCTTTGGTGCACACACTCTGGAGGGAGCGAGACTAGCTCCAGGGTGGAGACCACCACCATCAGAGTGCGTGTCCTTGCACACACTCAGGAGGAGCTAGGCTGGATCCAAGGTGGAGACCATCACTGCCAGAGTGTGCTTCCCTGAGCACACTTGGAAGGGAGAGAAAGTTGCCTCAGGGCAGAGACCACCATTTCTGAGTACTCATCCCTGTGTACACTTGGGAGGTGGCAGGGCCAGCTCAGTGGTGTGGCACCAACCCCTTTGGCCCCAGCCGGGCCTATAACCCTGGAATGCACACTGGGAAAAAGTGAAACCAGCACAGAAGTGCAACCCCAAGCCGTCAGGCCCTGGCCATGTACCAAACCAAGGAGAAGACGTCCGTCTCACCTGGGAGAAACCCAACTCTCCCAAATGGAACCACAGAAGACCACAAATTTGCCAAATCAATCTTGAGAAAAAAAGAAGAAAGCTGGAGGTATAACCTTCCTTCAGACTATACTACAAAGCTATGCTAATTAAACATCATGGGACCTGCACCAAAACAGACACGTAGATCAATGGAACAAAATAGCCCAGAAGTAAACCCGTGCACCTATGGCCAATTAATCTATGACAAAGAGGCAAGAATATACAGTTCAGAAAGGACAGTCTCTTCAAAAACTGGTGCTGGGAAAACTGGAAAGCCACATGGAAATCAATGAGATTAGAACATTCATTCACACCATATACAAAAATAAACTCAAAATGGTTTAAAGACATAAATGTAAGACCAGAAACCATAAAATTCCTGGAAGACAACAACATAGGCAGAACACACTTTGACATAAATCATAGCAATATATTTTTGATATCTCCTAAGGTAAAGTAAATAAAAGCAAAAAGGCAACCTGCAGAATGGGAGAAGATATTTGCAAATGATGTGACCAACAAGGGGTTAATCTCCAAAATATATAAATAGGTCATACAACTCAATATCAAATGAACAGTCAACCCAATGAAGAAATGCACACAAGATCTGAATAGACATTTTTCAAAGGAAGACATGGAGATGGCTAAAAGGCAAATGAAAAAATGCTCAACATTGCTAATATTAGAGAAATGCAAATGAGAACAATAATGAGATATCACCTCACACCTGTCAGAATGGCTATCATTAAAATATCTACAAATAATAAATGTTCAAGAGGGTGTGGAAAAATGGGGAACCTCGTGCACTGTTGGTAGGAGTGTAAATTGGTACAGCCACTATGGAAAAATGTATGAAGGTTCCTCAAAAAACTAAAAATAGAACTACCATATGGTCTAGAAATTCTACTCCTGCATATATATCTGGAAAGAACAAAACCACTAAAACACTAAGTCAAAAAGAAACATGCACCTCAATGTTCATACCAAGACATGGAAACAACCCACATGCCCATCAACAGACGAACGGTTAAAGAAGGTGTGGAATATTACTCAGTCATTAAAAAAGAATGGAATTCTGCCATTTGCAGCAGTGTGGATGGACCTAGAGAATACTATGGTTAGTGAAATAATTCAGACCAAGAAAGATAGTCTGTATTATCACTTATATGTGGAATCTAAAAAATAAAACGAATGAATATGACAAAATAGAAACAGACACAGAGATACAGAGAATGAAATAGTAGTTACCAGTGGGGAGAGGAGGGTGGAGGGGTAATATAGGGGAATGGGATTAAGGGGTACAAACTACTAGGTATAAAATAAGATACAAGGAAATAATGTATAGTACAGCAAATATAACCAATATTTTATAATAACATTTAATGGAGTGTAATATAAAAATATTGAATCACTATGTTGTACACCTGAAACTTATATAACATTTTAAATCAACTATACTTCAACTTTAAAAATGGAAATAACAACTGGCATCTGTCTAAATATGTAATTAACAATAATATTATTTTAAGTATTTACCCTTAGCATACATCAGTTTGAGAGGCATGTACCATACACTAAATGATCATGTCTGGTGATAAGAAGCAATCAAATGGGCATGCTCAAGTCCTAGTCTACGTGTTGGTAATAATTCAGCCCAAACATTGCAGATTTCCAAGATGGTTATGACAATTTTACTGTTTTGATTTTTTCTATTCTTAAAATTTATACTCTTAATAAAAACATTAGTTTAAACACAGAACATCAAGAACAATGGTGTTAGAATTTAGCATGTCAGTAAAGAAAATGACAAATAATAATGTATATGTCCTAAGATGCATTTTTACTGGATACATAATTTACCATCATCTGATCAAATTCCTGTTCAGTATACTAAGTTTTTTGAAAAGCAGATTAATGTTACAAAATGAAACAGTGTATTAATTATATCTACTTTTGCTCTTTCATTGGGAATGAAGACTATATGCATGGTAAATTATGTGGGAGGGAAAAGCTGGTGAATAAAATACCAGAACCTTGTTTCTTAGATTGTCATTTATTTAAAAAGCAACAAAATTATAAAAATAAACCAGTTCTTTCTTCAAATACAAAATGCAAGAGCTCAGAAAAATCAGTTGTTTCCTCTTTTTGATGTTATAACATTAAGCAGAATTTCAACTTTGCTTTGTATAAACATTTGGTTCCCAAACGAAAAGCAATGTATCATTTAGGAATTTACAGGTTGACATTATGCTAATATTACATAAAGTAAGTTAATTATCCTTCCTTACTTATTAAATTATAATTATAATTAAATATTATGTTGGAATATTTAATATTAGTATATGGTAACTTATATACTAATATACTGAACAACATTGAATTTTTTTTTTTTTACCTAAAATATTTTCCTTAATACTTCTCAGAAACAACAAAAATATTTAAAATTACTTCCTGAGTGACTTTTTAGGTTAAAATGTGGAAAATAATTTTCTAGAAGAAATCATGTAAGAAATTAGACTGGCTCATTTTATTCATTTTTGGTGGATGGAATGTTTTTTGTAATTAAAATAATATTTGTTATAAGATCCATCAGGCTGCATTTTCTGAATTAGAATTTAATATCAAGGAATCAACACCTGGATTATTTCCTGCTTCCAAGGGGAGATGGTATGGAGAGCAGCTAACTCTCTGGATAAAACACACAAATGAGACCTTTTAACTCTGAGATTGGAAGGTAATAGGACTGATGTCTGCAGAATCATGAAATAGTTTGAAAGGGCAATGAAGCAATGTTTTGAGACTTCCAGAATATTAGACCTCAGTGGGCCCCTCTTGAGTCTTTTTTTTTTTTTTTTAAATATTTGTCTCACAAATGACTTTTATTTATTTATTTATTGGCTGCGTTGGGTCTTCGTTTCTGTGCGAGGGCCCTCTCTAGTTGCGGCAAGCGGGGGCCACTCTTCATTGCGGTGCGCGGGCCTCTCACTGTCGCGGCCTCTCTTGTTGCGGAGCACAGGCTCCAGACGCGCAGGCTCAGTAGTTGTGGCTCACGGGCCTAGTTGCTCCGCGGCATGTGGGATCTTCCCAGACCAGGGCTCGAACCCGTGTCCCCTGCATTGGCAGGCAGATTCTCAACCACTGCGCCACCAGAGAAGCCCCCCTCTTGAGTCTTGAAAGGTCATTTTAGGATGAATGGAAGGCAATCTTCTTCACACAGCAGGGGACAAACTTATGGACCTCATTACCCAGACAGGTGAGTAAGTCAGGAAAGATAAACTCAAAATGACTTAGATCTACTCGTCAATGATAGATTTAGAATAAATAACTGAGGAAAACAGTGTTTCTCACCACTAGTTTATATTAATTCAGAAAATACTTTGTTTAATTGCATTGTGTGTATTAGGCCACTTACATTTATTGTAACTACTGATCAATTTAGATAAAATTTTCCATCTTGTTTTAAGCCTTCTACTTGTCTCACATTTTCTATGCTTCTTGTGTTCTCCTACTTTTTTCGCCGCCTTGTAGAGCCACTGTGTGTGTGTTTTCATGAATTTCATTTATTTATTTATTTATTTTGGGCTGTGTTGGGTCTTTGTTGCTGTGTGCGGGCTTTCTCTAGTTGCGGCGAGTGGGAGCTACTCTTTTGTTGTGGTGCGCAGCCTTCTCATTGCAGTGGCTTCTCTTGTTGTGGAGCACAGGCTCTAGGCATGCGGGCTTCAGTGGTTGTGGCACGCAGGCTCAGTAGTTGTGGCGCACGGGCTTAGTTGCTCCATGGCATGTGGGATCTTCCTGGACTAGGGCTTGAACCTGTGTCCCCTGCATTGGCAGGCGGATTCTTTTTTTTTTTTTTTTTTTTTTTTTTTTTAAAGTATTTATTTATTTATTTATGGCTGTGTTGGGTGGGTCTTCGTTTCTGTGCGAGGGCTTTCTCTAGTTGTGGCAAGTGGGGGCCACTCTTCATCGCAGTGCGCGGGCCTCTCACTATCGCGGCCTCTCTTGTTGCGGAGCACAGGCTCCAGACGCGCAGGCTCAGTAGTTGTGGCTCACGGGCCCAGTTGCTCCGCGGCATGTGGGATCTTCCCAGACCAGGGCTCGAACCCGTGTCCCCTGCATTGGCAGGCAGATTCTCAACCACTGCGCCACCAGGGAAGCCCGAGCCACTGTGTTTTTAAAAACAAATCCATTTTTTCCTTCTACTTGTTTGGAAATTATACATTGTACTTCTATATTATCTGCCTTAAAAGTTTATCATGCGTATATATCAAATTCTAAACATAATTAGCATCTTTAAGCCCCAGCAAACAATATAAAGATCTTAGAACACTTGAACTCCAATCACCCCCTCTAAACTTAGGTACTGTTGTTACTATTTGTGTTATTTTTCAAATCCCCATAATTAATAATTATTATTTTTACTGTCTCTGCTTATTTAGATTGTCCCACTTGTTTACCAATTTCTTTATTCACCATTCTTTCTTGTAACTTAGTCACATACCTGGGATAATTTGCTTTCTCCCTGAAAAAGTGGTAAACACAATTTGTGTTTGACATTTTGTTGTCATTCTTAAAAGATAGTTTTGATACCTACACAATTCTAGATTGATTTCTTTGCCTCAGCACTTTAAAGATATTGTTCCACTGTCTTCTGTAGTTAATTGTTGCTGTGGAAAATCCTATTCTCAGTCCAAATGTCTTTGTAAGTTACCCATCTTTTCTGTGTGGCTGCATTTAAGATCTTTTCTCTATCTTTTGTGTTTTATAGTTTTATCACAATGTGTCCAAGTTTCCTTGGTATACATCATACTTCCCAAAGCAGAGGATGCACACCTTTCATCAATTCTATCATCTTCTCAGCCATTATCTTTTTGAATATTGCTTCCACCATTTTCATAATTCTCTCTTTTGAGAACTTTAGTTAGGTATAGAAAGTCTTCCCATTATATCCTCTATATCTCTGACTTTGTTTCCTATTTTCCTGTTTTGTCTCTCTGTATTTTATTTTGGATATTTATTTCTGTTTAATTTTCTAGTTTACTTATTCTCTTCAGCTGTATCTAATCTGTTTAACTCATCTACTGAGTTGTAATTTCAGTCACATTTTTAGTTCTAGATGTTATATTTTGTTTCTTTCCAAATTTGCCTGTTTTTATCTTGTATCATAAGATTTTGATATCTTAAGTCTTTGAGTCAATAAGTATTTTCTTGTTTCTTCTAATTCTGGGCATGGTTTTGCTCTGGCTGAATTTATTTTGTGTGAGTTTTGAGGGGCCTGGTTAAGGATGCTTTCCTCTTGAGAAGAGAAGTTTTGCTTTTTCTGGGTGTAAAGAGTTGTTACCAACCTGAGATCTTTTTAACTTAATTTCTTAGTTTGGGGTATCCTGAGGCTGCTATATATATAAACCCCAGACATAACTGAGGGAAGTTCTATTGTTACTAATCCTAGTAGAGGTAATTTATTAATACCTTGAGCTATAGCAGAATAAGGCAGTTTTTCTCCTGGGTTACCATTGCCATCAGGCAGATTTTTTTTAAAGTGTCTTCTCAGAAAAGGGAAACAAAAGCAAAAATAAACAAATGGGACTATATCAAACTAAAACGATTCTTTACAGCAAATGAGAACATCAACAAAATAGACAACCTGCCAATCAGGAGAAAGTGTTTGCAAATCATATATTCGATAAGGGATTGATATCCAAAATATATAAGGAACTCATATAACTTAACAAAAAACCCCCAAACAATCCAATTTTTAAAAATTGGTAGAGCAGCTGAATAGACATTTTTCCAAAGAAGACATGCAGATGGCCAATAGGCACATGAAAAGTTGCTCAACCTCGCTAATTATCAGGGAAATGCAAATCAAAACCACACTGAGCTGAGATATCACCTCAAGCCTGTTATAATGGCTATTATCAAAAAGACAACAAATAATAAGTGTTGGTGAGGATATGGAGAAAAAGGGACCCTTCTACACTGTTCGGGGGAATGTAAATTGGTGCAGCCACTATGGAAAACAGTATGGAGGTCCCTGAAAAAATTAAGAATAGAACTACTATATGGTCCAATAATTCTACTTCTGGGTATTAATCCAAAGAATATGAAAATACTAATTCAAAAATATATGCACTCCTATGTTCATCACAGTAATAGTTACAATAGCCACGACGTGGAAACAACCTAAGTGCCCATCAGTGGATTAATGGATAAAGAAGGTGTGCTATATATATATACAATGGAATCCTACTCATCCATAAAAATATATGAAATCTTGCCATTAGCAACATGGATGAATCTTGATGGTACTATGCTAAGTGAAATAGGTCAGATGGAGAAAGACAAATACTGCATGATTTCACTCATATGGAATATAAAAATAATAAATGAACAAATAGAACCAAACAAAAACAAACATGTAGATTAAAAGAATAGAGTAGTATTTACCAGAGGGGAAGGGTGTGGAGGGTGAAATGGATAAAGGAGGTCAACTGTATGGTGATGGATGGAAACTAAATTTTTTTTAAAATTAATTAATTAATTAATTTATTTTTGGCTGTGTTGGGTCTTCGTTTCTGTGCAAGGGCTTTCTCTAGTTGCGGCGAGCGGGGGCCTCTCTTCATCACGGTGCATGGGCCTCTCACTATCATGGCCTCTCTTGTTGCGGAGCACAGGCTCCAGACGCACAGGCTCAGCAGTTGTGGCCCACGGGCCCAGTTGCTCCGCGGCATGTGGGATCTTCCCAGACCAGGGCTCGAACCTGTGTCCTCTGCATTGGCAGGCAGACTCTCAACCACTGTGCCACCAGGGAAGCCCCGGAAACTAAATTTTTGATGTAGAGAATGCTGTAGTGTATTCAAGTAGAAATATAATGTTTACATGATGCATAATGTTACAAACCATGTTAATTAAAACTAATTTTAAAAAGAGAAAGGATGTTTTGGAAGGCAAGAAATTTTCTTCTGAAATGGCCTTTAGAGCTCTGTACTAGACGTGGGATGGAAGTACCCAGGGTGGAAATTTGTTTTCTTCAGTATTTCTCCCTGGAATGCTTACTTTTATGTGTCTGTATCTTTCTCATTGGTCTAGGTTAATAAGGAATATTGTATACATTTGAAAATAACTTATCAGAGTATGGACTTCTTTGGAGCAGAACAAGTATGGGAAAAAAACTTATTTTTCCTAATTTCAAGATATGGCTTCTTTTTATTATGTATCTTTTTATTCTTTGTGTTTTTACTTTTTGTCTTAGTTCTGTAAGAAAAGAGACTACATAAAAGGAAGCTCATATCAGCAGCCATAAACAAGTCCTGAGAAACCCAAACTATGATAACTAGAAACATCTGTGTCAGTATTTCAGAGACTATGAAAACAGGCCAGGATTCTTTCAGAAAGCATGAGCTATATGGTACCAGGTACTGTGATGTGCATATATATATATATATTTATATTTTGTTGTGTTTGTTTGTTTGTTTGGCATTGAAAAACTCTGTCAATGCTTATGAGATTTCATGACAGCTCTCTTCCCTCCACAAAACCCGTGAGTAAGAAAAGCATGGCCTCTGAATGCTTAGTACCTGTTGCTGTCCTGGCACTCTTATGTAGATCTAGGTGTTCTGTTCAACGTCAAATAATTTCTCAGAACACCAGCATCAAACCAGGTCACTCTGATCATGAGAGAGGAAGACAAAACAAGACTACTTTGTAAGCATGTCTGACCACAGACAAAAATAAGAACCCTTTCCAAACCACAAAAGCGACCAAATGTCTCCCTACCCTGGTGAATAGGAGTGACTGCTACTTCTCCACCAATTCATTTTTAGCCCCACTGCATTCCTTGTGCCTCCTACATAAAAATTACTGAGTTCCACTCATAAAATCACTGCTGTTTCCCGAGAGAACTTAATCCAGAGCATGACCCTGAGTACTTAAACCGTCTCCAGAGTCACCCAACACAAGCCCAGGTTCTGTAACGTGTTCCTTTCACTGAGACACCCCCATTGTCCCCCATGATGTTCTGTGCCCTCCTTGCAATAAACCAATACATTTAAGTTCGTTCAATGACAGTTGTGTTTCTGGTAGTCTTTGGCTGCAAGGTATTGACTCCTAGGTTACATAGTACTGCATTTTTCCCCCAGTTCAGACAAATTTTGTAAGTTTTATTAAAACGTCTCAGCAGGCTTTCAGAGCAGTGGTTTCAAAAGGGGACATTCAAGGGACATTCCCTTCCCTTGTATTCACAAATGACGTACAGAGGTATGAGACTGTGGCAGTACTCTATCTGCAAAAAAAAAAAAAAAAAAAAAAAGGTAGACTTGGACTGAATATTTCAGTGGGACTTAATGATACTCTGTTGGTGACATTCTGAAGTGATATTGATTCTTTAGCCTGATTTCCTGTTAGCATCACGGCAGTATTCACACTGGTTATTGACTTTCATCCATTCCCATCCTTACCCCACTTCCAAAGAACTGGGACAACCAGTGTAGAATCAACTAGCTTCCTGTAAAGTAGAAGAGAAATTGGAATTACACATTTGCTTTCTAAATTCCGAGTAGCATAATCGCATGGGTCAGGTGAAACCAGTTTAAGGTAAATTTGGAACGTAACAAAATATGATTAGTGAGCCTTTCAGAGGAAGAAGGAAGTTTGGTGTGCTGAGATGGCAGAGGGGACTTGCGGAAGTCTGGGTTTATTTCCTACCCTGAGAGCATTCGGCCTGGATTTGTGAAAATGTTAAGAATGATGAATGAGCTGTAAATAGAAGATTTCTCTGACCGTGAGCCATAAACAGCCATAAATGGATTAGACTGAACAGCTGGGAGCAAAATCATGGGCATTATGCAGGCACACAGGACCGGCTGTGGAATGGAACCAGCATCCCACCCTATTGATTAGCTGTTCCATGGACCATAATAAAACTATCATGGTTAATTGCTAGAAAGAGGCACACACCCAGAAAAGGCAAGTTAAGGTGTCAGCCCTCCAGTTTATTGCTCAAAGGCAACATAATTTGTGTTTCATTATAGGGCTTTCACTGCAGGGTCTATAGGATTCAATGAAATACCCTTCCCCCATGCACACACACACTTTTCATGGGCAAAGGAACATTTGATTACATTTTGTTGCCTTCTAGTTATGGATCAGTGACTTTTCTAGCCAGGCCTATTCTAATTTCCAAGCATTCCGAGGAAGAAGCCCAGATTTTTACGGTGTAGTGCAGCCTGGGTAATACTGAAGGGTATTTTTGAATATCAGTCTACTAATTTTCTCTACCAGGGCAGCTTGGGCTTCTTTAATTTTTACACATTTTTACTGACACAGAAGCCATAAGAGGAGCAATGTCAGAAACCATATAGTTATGAAGGGGAGATTAGGTCTTCTTCATTGTTGGTATTTATACCCAAAAGAACGTGACAAGTGTTCGATAAGGAACTCTATGGAGTTTCTGCTCCATTTAAAACTTGCAGCATATAGGATAGAGACTGTTTTGGTTTATGTCATATAATGTTATAGAAAGGGCTAGTGGGCTATTTAGTTTTGTGTTCTATTATGGCCATCCTGTTTGAAAAGTTAATACATCTTTTGAGGCTTTATTATAATAGGAAATATGAGGACTGTTGGCTATTTCCCTTTAATACTTTCACCCTAGAATGAAGTGTATGTGTCTGTACTCGGATCATAGATTCCACGTGTAGGGCTTCCCTGGTGACGCAGTGGTTAAGAATCCGCCTGCCAATGCAGGGGACGTGGGTTCGAGCCCTGGTCCGGGAAGATCCCACAGGCCACAAAGCAACTAAGCCCGTGCACCACAACTACTGAGCCCGCGCACCTAGAGCCCGTGCTCCGCAACAAGAGAAGCCACCGCAATGAGAAGCTCGTGCACCACAACGAAGAGTAGCCGCAGCTAGAGAAAGCCCGCACACCGCAACAAAGACCCAACACAGCCAAAAATATATAAATAAAATAGATTCCACATGTCGTTGGCACTGACATGAAATGTGACATGAAGGGAACCTGTTTCCAGATATGATGCTTGTCTATACCTGGCATCCTGCCATATTTTGGAATACACTTTTCTATCTGCTATATTCTTGAAATTCCAAACTTGGCAGCCAAAAGCACCTTTAATTTTATTGGTTCCTGTGTGCAACCATTGATATCTTTGACCACGGTTTTTGTTTGTTTGTTTTTGCATTAGGGGCACAGGAGAGAAGTTGTTTGCTTGTGGAGTATAACTTTTCTGAGCACAGCGACCCAGTCTACCTGGCAATCTGTTTTACAGCTCTGTCCTTGTTGGCGCCCTACTCTCACAATTGTACCATGAATGTGGGCTTAAATACAAAAATCTGTTGTTCATTCAGGCTTAATATGTGTTTATTGAGCACCTAGTATGTGGCAGACAGCTAGACACTGACAGACAGTGACACATGATTGGACTCATTAGCCACTTTTAGTTTTATTTAAGGTGCTAATGTCACCATCACACATTTTCTTTTTTCCGGAGTTCCATGATGTATGCACCCATTAGGGTTTTATTGTTTTAGGTTTTGTGAAAGAAAATAGCCTCGGTAAAAAAAACAAAAGAAAAAACCACAAGCGCCTGCACCCATTAACACCAGAGGGTTGGGGCAGTTTGCAGATGTAACATCCTCAGGGACAGAGCTCTTGATAAATTTGGAGTCAGTAGCTCTCTCCTTCAAAGAAGCCCTTGGAAGAGCCAAGCCCCTAAAAAAATAATTCCCCTGGACCAGTGGATATCTAGCTCTTTGATAAAAAATAAATTTATAAAAAGGAACGAAATTGGGTCATTTGTAGAGACGTGGATGGACCTAGAGAGTGTCAAAGAGAGTGAAGTATGAAAGAGAAAAACAAATATCGTATATTAACGCATATATGTGGAATCTAGAGAAATGGTACAGATGAACCGGTTTGCAAGGCAGAAATAGAGACACAGATGTAGAGAACAAACATATGGACACCAAGGGGGGAAAGTGGTGGGGGGCTGTGGGGGTGGGATGAATTGGGAGATTGGGATTGACACATATACACTATTGATACTATGTATAAAATAGACAGCTGATGGGAACATACTGTGTAGCACAGGGAACTCTACTTAAGGCACTGTGGTGACCTAAATGGCAAGGAAATCGAAAAAAAGGGAGTATATGTATAGCTGATTCATTTTGTTGTACAGTAGAAACTAACACAACATTGTAAAGCAACTATACCCCAATAAAAATTAATTTAAAAACAAAGAAGTAAAGTTCGTTGTTGAACTGCCTCTCCTGAGAGGCTCTTGGAGGTTTACCTCTCTCTGATCAGATCTGTAGTGGGTGGAATTGTGTCCCTCAAAGAGATACTTGCACGTCCTTCCCTCCAGTACCTGTGAATGTGACTTTATTTGGAAATAAGGTCTCTGTGGCTGTAATTAAGGAGTTTGAGATTAGAGCATCCTGGATTTAGGGTTAGCCCTAAGTCTAATAACTGGTATTCTTATAAGAGAAAAATTTGAGATATGGAGGAACTACAGACCAAGGAGCGCAAAGGAATGTTGACAGCAACCAGAAGCTAGGAGAGAGGCAAGGAATAGATACTCTTTCAGAGCCTCCAGAAGGAACCAACCATGCTAACACCTTGGTCTGTGAACTATGAGAGAATAAATTGCTGTCATTTTAAACCATCAATTTGTGGTAATGTGTTATGCCAGCCCTAGGAAACAAATACAGACTCCGACTCTTTATTCTATGCATCGTTCCCCTGGAATGTATTGGCTATAAGTAGAGATGGTTTATTGCCCTCGGTCAGTTGACTCTTATTAGTTTTCTCCTGTGCTGAAGAAATCTGATGCCATTTTCTTACACTCTAAACTCTACTGGCAACCTGATCATTATACAATTTTTATTGGATACAAGTGTATCACAATGATTTTTGTTCCCTTGTAACTGCTCTTTTTAAATCTCAGAAACCTAGAGTACCATACATCCTGGGTATGATATCACCCATCTCAACTGCCTTTCCTCATCCATATATGCCATCTATAGACCGGTATTTTCCTTGCAGTTTTACCAGGAACTCCTTTTTTTTTTTTTTTTTAATATATTCTTCTAGACTTCAGATATTAGTGAAATCCTTCCTTCTAGCTGACTCACTAGTCTTGGAATTGGTAAGTCAAGATCTAAATCTTTCTCATACTGGCTTTGATTTTTTGTTGTAAGAAGTTCTTTCTCTCGGGGCCCTTTGATGACCTATCCTTTTCTGGGGCACAGATTAGAGAGAGAAAAATCGTTTATAGTTATGAGTGTACCTTTTCTCTTTGTCATGGCCTTTCTTATTTATGTGTTTCCCAGCCACGTCTGGCTTCATTGTCAGAAGGTCTCAGATGTCTGTCTTTTGTTTCTCACCTTAACTTAGCATACTCTCAGTTCAAAAGAGCGCAAGAATCAGTTCTAGGGAATGACCATTTGGGTCCAAATTTCGGTACACATTGCTGACATGTGGCATGAAGTGAAAGGTTCCCTCCTGAGTATTCTTCCCACTGTTCCCTTAGAGCCAGTGCGTGCTGACCTCCAGGGCTGGGAACGGAGGCGCATGTGTTTATGGGTAATTGTCACTCATGTACTTTTCCCAGCCTCTTCCTTCGAATTTAAGTCTTATCCCGTCAGACTGTTCTTTTAATGGGAATGGACTCTTATCCACCCCACCTGCACCATCCAGAGACTCATGGGCAAGTCTTATCTTGAGCATTTTCACATAAACTGGTCGGAATGCACTAGACCCCTTCTATGACATTACTGTAGAGGAAATGTGTTAGGGGATTTAGAGAGAGAGGTTTATGCCCAGCCAGCCAAGGCCCATCAGCAAGAGTGATGTAACAGGTTTAAATAATATTTTCAATCTGTGATTTGAGACTGAAATATTGAAAGGTATATTTTGGTCAGAATACAGAGGACCCTAAAAACCAGGCAGGGGAATTTAGGAATAATATGATAGGATAAATGTATTTATTTATTTCTACTATATATCCTGCCCAATCCTTTCCCATAAGAATATAGGTAAACACACGTAACAGGGCAGTAAAAATAAATTTTGGAAGAGAGATCAGGAGATAGTCAGAACTGCTTCTCCCTTCTGCCCTAACCCTTTCCCTAGCAATTGTTGTCTTGCACCTCTGTGTTATTGCCATCTATAGCCTGGACCACCATCCCATCGGACATATTATATGTTTACTTATTTTATTTATTTATCTATCTATTTATTTATTTATGGCTGCATTGGGTCTTAGTTGATGCACATGGGCTTTCTCTAGTTGCGGTGAGCGGGGGCCACTCTTCATTGCGCTGCGCAGGTTTCTCATTGTGGTGGCTTCTCTTGTTGCGGAGCACAGGCTCTAGGCATGGGGGCTTCAGTAGCTGCAGCATGTGGGCTCAGTAGTTGTGGCTCGCGGGTTCTAGAGCGCAGGCTCAGTAGTTGTGGCACACAGGCTTAGTTGCTCTGTGGCCTGTGGGATCTTCCCAGACCAGGGCTCGAACCCATCTCCCCTGCGTTGGCATGCGGATTCTTAACCACTGCACCACCAGGGAAGTCCCCGGCTTGTTTGTTTTTTTATCTCACTCCTAATTAGGATGCGAGTTGCATTAGAGTCAGTATTTTGGTCTGTTTTGTTCTCTATGCTATCCTCAGTGTCTAGAATGGCTCTGGGTAATAGTAGATGTCTAATAAATACTTGTTCTTGAATAAATGACTATACTAGGAACCAGGAAGGGAATTGCTCTAGATTATTGTGTCATCACAAAATGAAATAATCTGAAGGTACTAATAGCAGTGATGGTGGCTAGAGCAGGTGAAGCTTTTAAGGGGGTTCTTGAAGTAATTCTGTCCTTTTATGAGGTGAGAAGAGCCTGGTCCAGGATGGTAGCAAGAATAAATGGTGAGAAAAAGGAGAATCTAGAATCCATGGTGTGATCCCACCCTCGTTTTCTGCAGAATTACTCCTACTTTCAGTGTCCTTCCTGCACAGAGGGATACAAGAGAAGGTGGGCAGAACTAGCTCAGAATGGTTTCCCCAACCTGCCTACTGGCAGTATGCTGAGCAAGGTGTTCTTTTGTGAGTCTTTTCAGGACTGTGAAAATCTAAGGCTGTGCTTTCACCATCTCCAGCTTCCAAGGAATGCGTGCTTCCCTGAAGTAGAAGGGATTCTAAGAGCAGTACTGACTGAGACAAGTAGGGTATAAATAAAGTTGGATGAATGTGCTTCTAGCACAGTTGGAAGACTGGGCATTAGTGTTTGTACAGCTGACACTTGGGGGCAGTAGTTTGGAGACACGCCTCCTTCCTCTCTCTTACTAGCTGACGAGAGGTGGTAAACCATGCAACAAATGGGACCCTTGTGAACAGGCTAAAGGGAACAGTTGGGGATTTTGCCAGAAGGCTCATGAGAAACATATTGGTCCATTTCCAGCTGAGAGCCATGATGCTGTTGAATTTTCTTGTTCTCATTTCAGACTGCTACCTTGGAGTTGATGTTCCTGAGTTAGAGAAAGGGGTTTTCCTGGAATTGGTGTTATCTACCTTTACTTCTCCTCAGGAGCAAATTCTCACATTTTGAAAGACTGTTTTCCACATGCCTCCTGAGTTGCTGATAATTGTTATTAATGGGATCTTGATCATTCTCCCTGGCTGACCTACAGAGCAAAAGAATAAAAGTCTTAAGGAAGTGGAATTAATAACTCCATTGCAATGGATCATAGAGATAAGCCAGTAATTGCAAGGTCAGATGGGCACACACAGATAGATTGTTAGCTGGTTATACTATAATGAAGGAGCAGACCTTTTACATAAGTTTATGAATAATGTTTCTCATAAAGACAGGAGATTGATTATTCCAGAAAAGCTTCCTCCTGAACCTGAGACCATCAGCAATCACAATAATGAAATATTAATAGCAAATTTGAGAATCTATCAGGAGTAAATTTCATAACCCAATCTAATGAGCTTCTCGTTTCTAATTTTGGAGGGGAGCTAAATGACGTATTACTGAAGGCAGTAACAGAAGAACGTGTTTTGCATTGGGGGCCAAATCGAGATTATTTCATCATGAAGAATAGATTTCAAGAGGTGGAGGGTGGGAGAGAACAATAGGAATTTCAGATGATTCTCCTATTATCATGTTTACTGCTATTTCCCTGTGTAATATTATTTGTTTCCCATATAGAAATGATTGCATTAGTTAATGTCATTTTAGGGAAAAATAGTCTTTGGTTGTCTTTATTTTTCTTTTTTTCTTTTCCTGTAAGCAAGTGTATAATTATACCTTTATATTATAAGAGCTTGAAGAATCATGTTTTTTGGTTCCCTAGCAACCATAGGAACTCTGGATTTTTCAGCTGGTGATCAAAACTAGAATCCTTAACATAGAAGTAAAAGAAGATGCTTATGAGTAAAAATAGTACATATAGTAATTTTGAAAGATGACCAGAAAAGAAAATGATCCCATCGATATATCTTTATTTTTCTGATTGATAGAAGACTAAGTGGGTAGAACCCAGCAGAAATCCAATTTTCAGCTGATATATTTAGTATCCACACTCAGCTTATCTTCTTTGTGGTTTTAATTACTCATATTGAGATATCTGAATGTACCTGCAGTTCATAATTACATTTTTTCAGGTATAAAAAAGGAGGGATAGCATGTCACTTTAACACAAATCAGAAGAACAGAATTTAGGACTAGTGTATATGTTGCTGCCTTCATATATGGTGATATTCATGATATTTCATCATTTTGCCCTCTACAGTGAGCCTAGGCTCACATTGGCTGCTCCGCTTCTCAGTCCCATTTGTCATCAGACACAGTCAACAAAAGGCAGTTGGGGAAGTTCCTTGGCGGTCCAGTGGTTAGGACTCTGTGCTTTCACTGCCAAGGTCCTGGGTTCAATCCCTGGTCAGGGAACTAAGCTCCCAGAAGCTGCAAGGTGGGCCCCCCCCGCCCCCCGCCAAAAAAAAAGGCAGTTGGGAATGGTTTTTTTTTTAATGTTTATTTATTTATTTTCTTATTAGTCATCCATTTTATACACATCAGTGTATACACGTCAATCCCAATCTCCCAATTGGGAATGTTTTAAAATTAGATTGTGGTGATGGTTGCACAACTCTGTGAATATACTAAAAACCACTGAACTGTATACTTTAATAAATTTATTTATTTATTTATTTTTGGCTGTGTTGGGTCTTCGTTTCTGTGTGAGGGCTTTCTCTAGTTGCGGCGAGCGGGGGCCACTCTTCATCGCGGTGCACGGCCCTCTCACTGTTGCGGCCTCTCTTGTTGCGGAGCACAGGCTCCAGACGCGCAGGCTCAGTAATTGTGGCTCACGGGCCCAGCCGCTCCGCGGCATGTGGGATCTTCCCAGACCAGGGCTCGAACCCGTGTGTCCCCTGCATTGGCAGGCAGATTCTTAACCACTGCGCCACCAGGGAAGCCCATGAACTGTATACTTTAAAAGGGAGAATTTTATGGTATGTGAACTGTATCTCAGTAATGCTGTTATCTTTTTTTGTTTTTTTAGAGCAGCTGGGTCCCTCCACCCCTGCGATCCCTGTTCCCCTCTCTCTTGCTCAGCACAGCCTCCAGAAGTAGCAGCATCTTCTGACTGGCCTCACGGGCACTCTCAGACCCCACATGAAACCTAAGATTGCCAAAAAGAGATACAATACATTCAGCTGATAACAGTCTACAACTTCTGTCAAAGTTAAGCCTAACTGGAAGAAATTTAGAGGCATGGGTAGTAGGATGAGTTTGAGATGCAATGGTCAGATCTTGATGTCCAGCACTGGTTATAGAACCAACATGAAAACTGAGCATAGGCTGCCCTGAGGCTTCTGGAAGTCTCTGTGCATAAAGTCAAGAAACTGAGATCGCTGATGATATCCAACAAGTTTTCCTGTGGGGAGGTTGCACAGAGGGGTTCTTCCAAAAAAACTCAAAGTCATTGTGTGAGGAGCAGTGTATCTGGTTATTAGGTTCACTACAGCAAATGCCAGACAGTGGATTGAGGAAAATGAATAGCAACTCTCATGGCATAACTTGCTTATGTTATATAGATGAACTATAAATTCCCAAATAAGACAGATGGTCAATGTGGGATCAGGATTATAATTTGTGACCACAAAACTGAGTAAGATTGTTTTATGCAGTGATTAAATTCAGAAGTTGGTGGACCCCTGGTTTTTGTCCTATACATTGTAGTTCCTATATTCATAAATGTTCTTTCCTGTTTACCCCCAACAGGCCAACTAGTACTACTTTCAAAATATCTTTTAAAAAATTTGTGTGATTTCTGGATTGATCCTAATTGCCAGTGTGATCATCTGAATGAGGTTAATTGAATCAGGTTAATTGAACCAAATCTCACAATTACCAACCCATTGTTATTCAACTGAATATTTTGTAAATGCCTAATTAGTGCAACATAGGATGGTACGTCCTTTGGAGAATTTAGAGATGAGCAAGATAGGATTCCTGCCATAAAAGCAAAGTTTCTAGATGATTTTACTAGAAAGCAGAATCAAATAATACAAAGTAAAGGAGGTAAACCATAGCTTGGGATTTCAAAGAATCACAGCTAGTTGAGAAATGTTTGAAAAAAATATATAGCATTTCTGGTTAATCTTGAAAGATAGGTTATAATTTGGCAGATGCTGGTAAGGTAGAGAAAAGTTTCTCTAGAGACAAAGGGAGCAACAAACACAAAGACACACAAGTGGGAAAGAAGTAAGAGTGAGACTCGCTAAATGCAACTGGATATTTTAAAATGATTGATTAGTTGGTGGTAAGCACATGAATGGGAAATATTGTATTCACAGTATAGAAGATCTAAAGGAATATAAAATTCTATGCTTGAATCAAGCCAGGTCTCCAGAAGGCTGTATATCAAGAGATCTCTGTTTTCTTAGTCTCTCACTGGAGCCACCCCTTCTACCCAATTTGCGTTTTAATGTTCTGGCCTCTGCTGTTTTCAAAGTATGTGATAAGAAACAGCCAAAGGAAAGCTGGAGAAGTACTGACAAGTATATCATTCTGTATACAACTTGCTGCCTCTTATGAACCCCATAAGAGCAATTTATTTGGAACTGAATTCTACAGAAAAATTTGTTTCACCTGAAAAACTTGTTTGAGTTATTTGTTTTGAGAATTAAATCCACCTTCCTTTTTTGTTTTGACTGCCAAGAAGTTCGTATCTAAATTTGAGGTTTAATTACAGCAAGTATATTTTGCTTTATGGTCTACATAGAATGTTATTTTAAAATTCATTAATTCAACACATGTTTATTGAGTACCTACTATATGCCAAGTGCTAAGTATACAGTGGTGAATGAAACAGATATAAACCCTGCCCTCAAGGAGCTTATAGTCAAGTGGGAGAGTCAGACAATAAATAGGTAAATCAACAAATTAATATGTGCAATTTGTATTTGTTTTAGTCCCGATTCCCTTTTTTTAAAAAAATTTATTTATTTATTCATTCATTTATTTTTGGTTGCATTGGGTCTTCGTTGCTGTGCGCGGGCTTTCTCTAGTTGCGGCGAGCAGGGGCTACTCTTCGTTGTGGTGTGCAGGCTTCTCAGTGCGGTGGCTTCTCTTGTTGTGGAGCAGGGGCTCTAGGTGCACGGGCTTCAGTAGTTGTGGCACGCGGGCTCAGTAGTTGTGGCTCACGGGCTCTAGAGCGCAGGCTCAGTAGTTGTGGCGCACGGGCTTAGTTGCTCCGTGGCATGTGGGATCTTCCCGGACCAGGGCTAAAACCCATGTCCCCTGCACTGGCAGGCGGATTCTTAACCACTGCGCCACCAGGGAAGTCCCTGATTCCCTTTTTATATTTATCATTAACTTACTAAGTGTGTTCTTATTGTAAACTCCTTTGTGGAATTAGGTAGAGCATAAATAAATGCATAAATAAATAACATTAAAATGTTGCATTGGGAAAATACTTCATCTTTTAAGTGAATTTTTAAGTGAATGGACTCAATTTAGGGGGATTTTTTTTTCTTGAACTAGCATGTGCATAGCTATATCAGCTGATAAAATGGAATTTCCAGAGTTAAGAACTTTTGTTTTTAAAGCAGTAGAGAACAGAGAAAAGCTATTTCTTCATGTATGCTGTCAACTCTTGAGGCAATCCCTGGAAGAGAACCACAAACAAAAGAATAATTTCACACTATAAGGTCTAGTCCCATTACAACATTTTCCACATAAGTGATTTCTATGCTTCTGCCAATGGTACACTCATTACAATCAAGTCCTGGATTAAAGGATTCCGCCAGTCCTCTTGAATCATTAAAATATACGTAGCAAAAGTGTTCTTCAAAATAGATATACAATCAGGTGTACAAATCACATCTTTTAAAGGCTTTTTTCAGTCATAAGCTAAAATGAGCATGGTTATGACCAGGGATTCACATTTAAAAGAAGTATTTTTGTGAGGCTGTAGTGGGTAAACTGAAACAAAGTAGACCTGGCTTCTACCCTGTGGGACTTGCCACTTACTGGGGGGCAAAATCCAGAGAAGTACACACCCAGAAAGTAGAGCATGGTAAGTACTCACGAGAGCTATAAGCAAAAAACTACAATAGTGGCACAGAGCAAGGAAATGTTAAGTCTCACTGGATGGATCAGGTAAATTTTATGAAGAGGTAGCATTTGACCTGGACCTTGGAAAATGATGGACATACCATAGCATGTGGGGAAGGGCATTATGACTAGAGGGAACAGCAAGAACAAAGGAAGGAAGGTATAAAAGTTTAAGCACTGTCGGGTAGTCCAGGGTTTTTAGAGTAGAGACTGATAGAAGGATGCCATGGGATATAAAGGGTGCAGATTTTGATGCATCAGAATAACTGAGGACCTTGAATGTGGTGCTAGGGAGTTTGGATTTTGAGAGGAAATAATAAATACTCTTAATAAAGAAATAAATAATGGCCATTTAAGAAATATGGAGCCTCCCTATAGATACCATGTCAGTCTAATCCATTATTAGTATCTTTATCAGGTTGGTGTTTTGGTGTTAGCTCAGTGAAAGAATAAAATATAAAAGCCACAAAAAAAGAGATTCACATCTCCTGAAATTTGGGGCAACTAAGTACTTAGCAGTTGTGACGAAGTGCTGGTTTGCAGGAGGGGGCCTAGATTTAGAGTGTAAGGTGTTTGGAAATACACACCGTATGTTTGGATGCCTTCAGCCTATAGCCTTGGAGATTTAAAGATAATACACACGTCTATAGCAGAGCCAGGAAGGATCGTAAGAAGCTGGGGTGAAAGTAGATATGTACAACCCCAGAGAAATAAAGAAGACTATACATTATGTTGGAATGCCTGGCCATCCTGGTGGGAGCTCCTGATAAAATGTTGTGTCATGGCCTTTAGCCAGTGCGTCCTTGTGAGGGCTCTGAACAAGTTTTGTCTTGTTTTGTTTTTACCAGGACTGACTGAGCCTGGTCTTGGCAGTCCTGTATCAGGAGCTAGTATGAACCTTGTACAGCTGCCCATAGCATGTGATGGGGGAGGCCCTGAAAGACCAGTCTGACAAAACCTATCATCCTCCGTGTGCATCCTGGTCAGAAAGAGGCTAGTCAGCTAGTCAAGTGCTCCATTCAAGGGGAAGTTCCCAGTGGGAGTAACTCATGGTTCTGTCACAGTAGTTTTCAGATCTGTATCAACAGTGACGCCCTTCTGAACGAAATTACTCTGCACCTGAATATATATCAAATGGACAAAAGTGGGGCTTTTTCAGTTGAAGTAGGGGAGCGCTCAGCCCACCTACTCATAGGAAGCACTCTGTGAAACCAGAGTTCTGAGGAAAACAGATGACTTCCTCATCAATCGTTACCTCCTCTCCCATCCGCTCCGGCAGGTGTGGGTAGCTCCCTGCTGCCTCTGATTTCTCAGGGTTCACATTGACTCTCCCATCACGGTTGGCCCTATCCTACTAGACCGAAATTCCAAAACTTTCCCCATATCGCAGAAGCTTCTGTTTCGTTACGTTCCCTCTTCATCCTGTACCCTGCCTGCCGCCCCCCACCATTGCCCAATCCGCTAAATTTTTTTTTCTGCTGACTTCATTTCTTGCCTCTTTACCCCAACCCTGAAAATATCCTCAACTTCTTTGACAGCAGGAGGCCTGAGTGCTTCCTGAAAATTCACAGTTTAATACCCATCCCTCTTTACCTCAGGTTGTATCGTTATTACTTCTCCATCTTCAGTTACCCTTCTTCATAGGGCTGCTTTATTGTTTCCCTCATTATGTAGACATCTCTGTTTCCAGGCTTTATTGGGAACGTATCTTCGGGTGAATTAAAACCGTTTATCTGTCCCTTGGCTCTTGTTGTCCTGCATGTGTCACCTGCCTTCTTTACCACCTTGTTTTGTGGCATCTCTGATTAGCACTTAGAACCTACTTAGCATTACCTGTGCGGAGGACATTTGGGAGGAAGGATGGTTATGATTCACTTGTCTGGCAACTGAGGGCCCCTTGTTTTCCTTCCTGCCTTCATTCTGACCAAACGCCTCAGGCTCAGCCTTGATTTGGGGTGACAGGTTCCAATGAGATTCTCTTCCACTCTCACTTTCCGCTGTTCAGCAAGGATTTTCATATCTCTGCAGGGGCTGCTGTCTTGCCCTTGAAATTTCCCGTACTCTGGATGCAGGGGGCTTGGCCCTGGGTCAGAACCCTCCCCCTGCAGTAATGTATACTATTAAACAAATGGCACTGAGAGCAGTTTTCTCTCCCCAGGTCAGAACGCTCCCGTTTAGGTAAAGTTTGAGCCTGCTGCTGGCAGTTAGGAGCTAGAATGGCAAAGGGAGATACAATGTGAAAGCAATATGAGCTTGAATGAAATCATGAGCAGTGTCAGATGGCATCATTACCAGTATCCCCATAGGCAGGCATTAGGGAAGCTCTGTCATATAATGCTGAAACAGAATTCCAATAGTGGAAGGAAGAGTAGCATTCCAAACTGGAGTGTGAAATAAACACATTAACTCTTTGAGGTCCTCTGGGAGCCACAGATGTGGAATGAGTGGCGACAATTTGTATGTTGGTTAGATGAATGAATAAAGCTCTGGGATATTATATATTTCTAGAATATTAATGACTTTATATATATATATAGAGAGAGAGAGAGAGAGAGTGTGTGTGTGTGTTTTCTCTTTGAATCTTAAGAAAGGAAGGTATATTAATGTCCCTTTCATTTTCAATAATCAGAGAATCAGGTGTTACACACAAATGAATTTCCAGATAACTGAAACTTTACTCATTTGAAATGTGGAACTGGTTTTATTTTTTTTTTAACTAAAAATTTTTTTTTAATTTTTTAAAATAAATTTATTTATTTTTGGCTGTGTTGGGTCTTCGTTGCTGTGCATAGGCTTTTCTCTAGTTGTGGTGAGCGGGGGCTACTCTTCGTTGCAGTGCGTGGGCTTCTCATTGTGGTGGCTTCTCTTGTTGCGGAGCACGGGCTCTAGGCGCGCGGGCTTCAGTAGTTGTGGCACACGGGCTCAGTAGTTGTGGCTCGCGGGCTTAGTCGCTCCGCGGCATGTGGGATCTTCCCGGACCAGGGCTCGAACCCGTGTCCCCTGCATTGGCAGGAGGATTCTCAACCACTGCACCACCAGGGAAGCCCCTGAAACTGGTTTCAACGGGACCACTTTGGGGAGATAATTTTCCCAATTTAGAAATTAGATTAATGTGACCCTACTTTATTAAACTGAATACACCAAACCTATACTGCTTCTTGATTGTTCAGTTTACCATTTTCAGTAATTATGGTATTTTTTTTTATTGGGAAAGACTTTATTAAGAAAGTGGCATTTGTATCTGCGATTTGTATGATGGTTAGAAATTTGCCACGCATGGAAGATGATAGGCAATACAGGTAGAAGGGATAACGTGATCAACAACACAGAAGAATGGAAATGTATATCATGTTTTGAGAAGAGCGAGCAGTCTAATGTAAATAGGGTACAGGTATATATAACCCCTAATATAGCTAGGGGATGAGATATCAGTGGAAGGAACCAGAAAGTTGTGATTAAATTGTATGAGACTTTGGAAGTCATTATAAAAAGTATGAATTTCAACCAACATACAATGGTGAGTTATCAAAGGCTTTTAAGCAGGGGAGTGATGTGTCCTCCTTGAGATCATATTTCTGTCTTTATGTCTGTATCAGAACCTGCATTAAGGAATGGTTGGAGAGATGCTTAACACCCCTGCAGTTTCCTTCAGTCCTTCCCCTGATGGCCATTTCTGCCACCTAATGAAACAGGCTATGCAAGTATCAATAGGTTCAAGCCACTTTCCAACCAGATTATTGTCCCCACATCCCTCCAAAATAGAAATTCTGAAGTTATCTCTGCTCTGTGTTTATATCTCCATGTATCTCAGTATCGAAAAAGTGTTTACTACATGCCAGGCGTTGCATTCTTCTATACTTTATATACATTTTCCCATTTTAATTATTCAACAATCCCATGAAGATAACGCTATTGTTATCTCCCCATTTGAAAGAGGAGGAAATTGAGACTCAGAGAAGTTAAATAACTCATCAGTGGTCACAAGGCTAGTAGGTGGCAGAGCCAGTACTCAAGTCTGTCTGACTCCAAAGCCCATGCTCTCTTGTAGCTCTGGCTAAAGGTGACGTGGACTTAAGGCATTGGTAGTGGGGCCAGAGAAGAGGGGTGAAATTTGAGATTATTTAGGAAGAAAGAATTAATGTTCTTTCAAAACATCCAGAAATTCATTAAAGCAGTTCTGGTAGGACTGTGTTATGAACCTTTGGTGATACTTATTTTTGCACAGAAATCATTTAGAAAATAAACACCTGTTGAAGTCATTCAATTGAGAGGTTGTTTTGAAAGTACTAGGAAGAAATTGGCTATTTCTTATGTGACTTCATTCAGCCTGTGTGTGTGTGTGTGTGTGTGTTTGTGTGTGTGTGTGTGTGTGTGTGTATAGCCAGTGTAGTCAGCCACTATTATTATTTACCTTGTGTACCCAACATTAATGAGACATAAATTATTTTAAAAACTATTTTGTTCATGAGAAGGTATTTTATTTTAAATATAGCAGTGTGTACATGTCAATCCTAAACTCCTAATCTATCCCTCCCCTCCCTTCCCCCCTGGTACCGTAAGTTCGTTCTCTAAGTCTGTGAGTCTCTTTCTGTTTTGTAAATAAGCTCATTTATTGTTTAAATTACTAATTAATTCATTTGTCACCCATCTCTATTTGTCTTACTCTGTAAGTTTGTGATCCTCTTTTTTCCATATCAAACCTCATATGTTTCCAGATGTTAGTGTTTCCAGAATTCTTTCATACACATTTTTCTATTTGAATTGTACATAGTCATGTAAATAAACTAGGCACAGAAGACATTTAATGGCTTTCCCAAGGCAACATAGATAATTAATGGTTGAGCCAGACTAGAAGTTGTAGTTCCTGACTTCTACTTCAGTGTTCTCTCTACTTATCCATAGTCACCGTGTTATCCTCAGCATCCAGCACAGTATGTGGACATAGCCGTTGCTCACTCCATGTTTGTCCAATGGAGAAATGAATAAATAGTAACTAATAGTAGCATTGAGTTATGAAAGAATTGGTATTAAATTGCTGGTAATTAATGATTCCCAATGGCTGCTCAAATTCCTTTATTTTAATGACACTAAGGATAATTCAAATGAACCATTGTAGTTAACTTCACTGAGGGTAAACTAGAGCTCTACTGATTTTGCAGTAGCTTCCAGGGATCCTGGTGGTGGTGGTGGTTAAAAGTCATTCTTCTGATAAAAAGTAATTACATTTGGTTACCTAAGAAGGATGATTTGTGGTCTAGAAAGAACCGTAGATCAGAGAAGTTAGGTTCAAATCCCTGCTCTGCATTTATTAAACATTCTGACCTTAGGGAAAGTATATAACATTCTGAGCCCCAATTTGTACATTGATAAGATAAGGATAATAATATAGGCATCCATAGGGTTGCTGTGAAAAGCAATTGAGAAAATATACATGTGGATTTTCTTTGTGAACTATAATGTACTATTCAAATGCTATTTGGGGATTTTGTTATTACTTGATGTTTTAGATAAGATGAAAGAATGTTCAGTAACAGCCACATTGCCAAGGAAACCATATAACTCCAATCAGAAAGGTACTGCTGCAAAGATGACCAGCCAACATTCCATTGTGTTCTGACAAGGAAAAAGTTGGAAATAAGTAATGACTCATTGTTACCAGGCTTACAAAAGGGAATGTTTCTGTAAGGCAGGCATCCCTTTTTTAAATTCGCGGTTAGGGGCATTGCTTGAAATGGCTCTGTGGTGAACTGATTGAATGTGGATTTCTGGCAGGATGACCCATTTTCCACTTAGGTACCACTTTCTGAAATATGATGGCTTTGTCCGAAAAGCTCTGAAGGAGTTTGGCTGTGATATATCTAACTTACTTACATGTGTGAAAATCCACAACAGTCAAGTCCAAGTGCCAGTAGAAATGTATTTGTGTTGAATTTTTCCGTTGTGCCGGATTGCCCAAATCCACCCGACTGGAAAACAAACTCACCATCTTCTCTCCCAAACCAGCTCCTTTTCTTGGTTTTCTTATGACTGTATCCAGCAGTTTGCCAGGTGCATTTTGATTCTGTCTTTCTCTTCTTCCCTAGTCACCGAGTCTGGTGACTGTTATTTGACAGTGTCTTGTATGTAGATTTCCTCCTTTCAGTAGTCACCACTTCATACCCTCATTGTCTTTATGCCTCCAGCCTCTCTCACCTCAGTGTAGCCTGTCACCCCTCCAGATGAACCTGCCTAAACCGCTAATGTGGATCACTTCATCTCCCTGCTCAGAAGCTTTCATGGCGCCCACTTGTCAATCGAACAGACAGTTATCAAGGCCACAATCTGTCCCAGACCTTAGGTCCCACTGACTTCCTGTGGACTTGAGTCAGTCTTTTTTTCATGCTTTTGAGAATAAATCTTGCTTTTCCCACCCACTGTGGCTTTATTCAAAAATTCCCTTGCCTTTGGAAGCATCTTCCTTTTCCTTATCCCTCCCCAACAATACCCCATTCTTTCATGGTGCAGCTTGATAAACATGTCCTCATATATGAGGCTTGGAGGCTTATACCCCAGGCTCAAATCATGGCTTTATACCACTCCAGGATGAGTTCTCTCATGTGTTCTGTGACCTTGGGTATGTTATCTATCCTCTTAGAGCCTCAGTTTCCTAACCTGGAAAATGGTGACAGCCCTGTGCTGTAGGTACTATTATTCCTGTGAGGAAGAAATAAGCATGAAAGACCTACCACATGCCTGGCATATAGTAATCGCCCAATATAAGGTAGCTGTTTTCACTGTGATTACCTCTAACAGAGAAGAGGTAATGCCCCTCTGAATTTTGAAAGAACTGTGTACCACTCTCAGGGGATTTATCTCATACTGGTTTGTAAATATTTTTTCATGTGTTCCCTCATTAAGGATTGCAGACTGCTTGGGGTTGAGGAACTATGTGGTATTTCTGTGTGAACTGCCTGCATGGTAGGCATTCAGTAAATGTTTGCTGAAGGTGTGGGGTGGTCCTGGGAAACTGGCCAGGGTCCTGGGCAGTCCCCTTCCTCTGCCTTGTTTCAGGAGTAAGCAAGTGTGTGCTATTCACGAGAGGAGTCTAGGTTTCTTACAGCCTTCCTGTTAGTTCCACTGGTTTTCAAAGTAGCTAAGGGAGATGCTCTTCCCGGGCCTGAGTGCCCAATATGTGGCTTGAACTATTCACTCCCTAGGGAGGATTGCTGCCCTTGTCATCCCCACCCCACCGTTCTGTGTCCCCTCCCAGGGGAACAGGTCCAGAACTGATTGCTTCTCTTCCTTTGCCATCTGATTGATTCCCTGTGGATCTTTCTTACAGCTTTGGTTGTACAAAAGTCTTTCTGCCAGTCTCCAGTTAGTCTTCAGGGAGAATTGTTCTACATATAGATATTTTTGAAGTGTTCGGGGGGTGGGGGTGAACTCTGCAACCTCCTACTCTGCCATCTTGGTCTCCCCTGGAATGAAGGATACTTTAAAGAAGGAGGCCATCACCCCTCCTTTTCAGTATGTGTGATAATGGCATTGTATGCAATGAAATTAGACATATATTCCCAGCATGGTTGCAAAAGAATGGGGAAAGACCGTTGCTTTTTGTATGTGAGAAGAATTATATTGTAAAGGCATTCAAACAACACTGTAATAATTCTTACCGAGCTAGCATTGGTTGAGAATCTGGTCCCCAGGCCAGTTAATACTACTGTGTTATACTCTTTTTTTTCCTACATCTTTATTGGGGTATAAATGCTTTACAATGGTGTGTTAGTTTCTGCTGTACAACAAAGTGAATCAGCTATATGTATACATATATCCCCTGGCCTGTTAACATGCTTCAGATTTCCTAGAAGCTTTTCATTATCATGTTTGTTCACATGATAGAAATAACTAACATAAAATAGAAAATAATTGCATATTTAGTTGAATATTTTAGATAATCTGAGGTCCCTATACTTTTTCCCTCTTCAGTATGGTCTGACTTAAACAACTCTCCAGAGAACGATGCAAATCCTGGCCTGTTTCCTGAGCATTTTCTGAAATAGCGAGAGAGGATGTTAAAATAAGTGCCCTCCTCCTTGTCCCTGCCCCAGCTGTGTATAATGGGGAAGGGGTGGAGATCACCCCATGACATGATTGGAAAGCATTCTGACTCTCTAGGCTCAGAGGCTGTGTTGATGATGGTGATTCTGGGAGGCCAGGAGGGAGGAATTACGTGAGAAGGGGGTAGAAAAGTGACAAGGCGGGTGAATCTCAAGGAGCCTCACCGCAATGCCTTGCATGAATAGATGAGCTGCCCTTCGAGTCCCTTCCTATCTCTCGGGGCCCACACTTCATCCAGAGCCCAGACGGCAGGCACTCTGTGTATCGACGTGCATGTGAGAAAATTGCACTCATCTTATTAGAGTACCATTATTTCTAATGTGAGGGAAGTGATGATGTTGAAATAAGCAGGTTTGGGAAATTCCGGTGAGGGATTGAGTTGAGGGAGTACAGTAATAGGTAGTACTCTTAAATGAGAAGAGAAGGAAGATGACTTAAATCATGTGGCCTGCTTTCACCTGTCTGGAATTTGAGTCAGTTGTCCATGTCAGTGACCATACCCTCACAAAAGGACCTACCTGTATTATTCTTTTGGCCTAATGTTCTGCACACAGTGGGTGCTTGATATTGATTGCCGACTGCCTGGTCAATTTCACCAGAAGGCAGTTCTGTGATCTGAGCTTCTATTGTAACCAGCTACAATGGGTTTGATTCTCTCTGGAATAGTGGCTGCAATCAGTGTGTAAACTGATGTTGTACCCTCCTCCTGAGATAAAATTGATGACAGCCATGCTGTGTTCCAGGGAAAAGTGAATGCAGTGAAGGCCACTAAACTATGGTATTTTTCCCTCAGTGCTTCTTTACACATGAATTAACTAGGAAAGATGGCACCTAAAAAGAAAGTCATCCATTGATGCACAGTGAAAAGCATTGTATCGTGGAACTGTTTCAAATTCTTTAGTTCTTTTTGTTGTTGTTAAGAAGAATGAAATCCTGACAAATGAGAGGGAATGCAATTGGGTTTGTCCCAATTTTATGTAGAGTATCAAATTAGGTTTTGAGTATTTGCAAAGCAATAGCTCAAGGTTGATGGCTGGAGATCGGATAATCCATAAACGTGACCCAGCACAATATTGTCCTAATTTGCTTTGTGAGGATTAATTCAACTATTTTCTGCTTTCATGGCAGTGAATATACAGTGTGGTACAAATAATGCCCTGTAAACAAATTCTGAGCTTCTTTAATCTTTGCAAATATCTTAAGTTGACCTTTTCTCTGAGTGTCCTTTAGTAGGTTCTAGGATAGAGCACAAAAGCATGTATGGAAAGCCATGGAAGGAAGAAGACTCCAATCAAAGAGGATAATGGTCCATTGGACCCAGTGTTCATTCCAGGAGTTCCATTTTTCTGTGATAATTTAGATGCAGTTTTGATGGTTTGTAGATAGTTTCTCCTTGGCCACAATGACTGCAATACTAGAAGTGAAATTCCACTCTAGTGAAATATATTAAATCGTCCCATGTTTAATCTGACTCTGAAATTTTATTCCAGCAAATATAAGCCGTAATGATATCAACAGAAGAAATTTGGATTGCTAGCTTGGCTGTGGTCTCGAATATCATCTGGGATATATGCTCACTTATTAGGCTTCACAACCTCTCTCAGAGCAGTGGTTTGGAGCACGACCACCCTGAAAAGCTAAGAAAGCCAGCCTTGAATCTTCTCCTCACACATAGACACACAGAATGTTGCTCACAACTTACAGGGATTACAGATCTTTTAAAGTTTAGACATCAGAGGTCCATGTTAGAGAATCTCCATCATAGAAAGAAGCCAGAGGAGAGCAGTGGCAGTTTAATTACAGCCAAAGCGATTTTAAAACATTAAAAGTATTTGCCAAAATAGAAGTGATAAACTCTGAGATAATGCAGCCAGAGGAGCAATCACCGTATAGGAATCTCTTCCTTCCCCCACCCCTGCCCCATGTTTCTTAGTTTAGCAGCCAATGTTCTATTTCAGTATTTTAGGACTCTCCTGTTTTATGAGCAGCCTGTTAATTAGCCGTGTGGTTTCTATAAAATTGTTCCCATAGTATTGGTGGTAGCTATTTGTGGCTGCCAGAAACCCCGGACTTTTATGAAATATCCTTACACAAAGAAAGGGCAACATAATAAGTACCGGATAATATGTGGTCCTGGGGAAACTGAGATTGACAGTAGACATGAATAGAAATGGGTTCAAGATCCCAGTCCTAATTTAGCACAAAGGGACTGAATAAATGTAACATATCAATAAAAAGGACACGTTGTGAAGTTTCATAATTTCAGTCTTTGTCCTGGTAGGCCAAGGATTTAGTCCTACAAGGGTATTAAAAAGTTCCTTTAAGTATCATTTTGTGAAGACCTGGATCCATTTTTTCCTTCTTTTGCTTTGATGAAACCCTTTTGGCCACATTGCATAATTGTGAAGAGTAATTATAGATTCCAGTGTAAAAGAAGAAAAGTAAAATATTTGGAAATAAAAGAAGGAAGGTTGCTTGAAGCATCTAAGGTTTAGATACTTGAGATGGCCCAGAAGAACCCTCGCAGGTGGGATACTGCTCTGGATGCTATTCAGCAACCTTTTATGTCTCTGGATCACCTTACCTGAACTTCTAGACCTAATGGATTTCTACCTTGTCTGAATCAAAGCACATTCTCCCGCTGGGAGACAGCAGAGTGTAAAATTGAAAAGCATGGGCTTTGGGATCAGTCTGTATTCAATTCCCAGTTCCACCATTTACTGGGTGAACTTGGGGCACGTTATTCAACTACTCTGTGTATCAGTTTCTTCTCCTGTAAAATAGGGATACTAGTCATATCCATGCGGTAGAATTATTGGGAAGATTAATCACTTAAACTCAACATATAAGTACCCAAGAAATGTTACTGATTGTCACTATCACCCTATTAGCTCTTCGTTTTTAGTCAGTATATTGGGTTGTAATGATGCACCTAAGAGATCCTGAGTTCACGGAAGGCAGGAGCAGTGACTTATGAACGTTTATAGTCATTGTGACACCTAGCACCGCGTCTCAAAAGGAGTAGGCACAGGCCTACAGAAAACTGACAAATGAACTTTTGAAACATTTTCAGCAACAGTAGTTTTTGGTTTAAGCATCATTTATCCAGCACTTTAATTAAGCTCAATCCCTGTCCCTTGTGTATTAGCAAACCTTTTTATAATGATTGAAAATCTCGTGTACGTCAAACATGTCTTGTGTGTTGGAGCTCTATATTTTCAGTTGGCTATGTTCCGACTTGGGAGCTAAGAGCGATATCCCCCGCCCCCCTACCAGTTCTTTTTACATTTCATGGTTCAAGTTGTGAAACTGAGGGCACACCTTCTGCATTTTTCCTGGTCACTTCAAATTCCATCAATACCGCTCCGTCTGGCAGAGTTCTGTGGTGGTGTGGGCTAAGAAAAAACATTCTATTCATCTTCTTTTTCTGTCCAGGCAATTATTGACCTTCTTTCAATCCTTCTCTTTGATGGTATTTAACCTTGTCCTCCGCATGGTTCGCTGTCTGATTTCTGATTTTTTAACAGGCACTTAGTACTGCTGCTTCTCAACACTTTTGGCACTTCAGTGATTGCCAAGTTTAGTTCAGCTTTTTCCTAATTTGGACTTTTAACAGCCTTCCTTTTAGACTCTAGGGTTTGCTAGAATTGTGGCTCTGCACACAATTTGAGTAAATTTAACGCAACAAACCAATCCTAAATGCTTGAATTTGATCAAGTCAGTGAAATTCTTTTTTTCTTCTTTTTTTTAAGTTCACCTCGTGATTCCAAGTTGTCAATTAGACTCAGTTTTGAGCCAAGTTTTTGGGTCTTTTTTTTGAGGGGGGGGAGTATTGGGTGGTGTGTGAATAACAGAGAGTGCTGTGAATGTTTACACATATGAAATAAATATTTTTAGATAACTTTAGGGTCTTACCCAAACTTCTATTGCTGAGACTAGTTATTTTTTTTAATAAGTTTGTCTCCTTTTCTTAAATCCATAATTATCCATGTAATACTTGACTCCTTGAAGATATATTTCATTTTCATCTATGTTATTAATGGTGTCCTAGGCTGGGCAAATGATTTTTGTACTGAGACTTATAATCAGAGTTCATCATCCTATTTAAATTCATTAGTTACAAATATAGTAATAATAGCTAGCTATATATTGTCATTAGGTATTAGACTGTGCTAGATACTTATTTAATCCTCACAACCATTGTAGAAGCTGGGTATACTTATGATTCCCTTTTTACAGATAAGAAAACTTAGTTGTTAAATAACTTTCCCAAGGCTAAACAGCTTTAAGGCATCATAATTAGTATGAAATATAGATATGTAAATTGGCATTTAGTTGATTGGTCTTCCACTCTGTGAACATTAGCCATTGCTTGTGCTTTGGATAAATAACTTTCTCTTCGCTTCTCTTGTTTTGTTCTTTATAAAATGAACACAGACACAAACAAGTGAACATGCAGCTCTCTCTCAGGATGACTTACTTCATTGCCTCCCTCATTTTAGCTCTTGGGACTTGTCCTTTTCACTCCCATTGGCTTTGATACTGGAATGACCCACAGACTTTGACTAGCCCTTGCCCATCATGGACTTTGGGGTCTAATTTTTCAACATATCTCTCTGACTCTGTTCATCACCTACTCCTACTCCACTATGTATGTCCTGTATATATTCTTTTGGCTTTTCACCCATTGGTTAGCACCTCCTTTGGCTTTTGTCCTTTGTCCTCCAAAGTAATGACTTGATACAGTCCCAAGTCATTATCTACTAGAGAAGGGATATTCAGAAGCTCAGCCTCTCTGCTTTTGCCCATGTCGAGGAAAGAAAGGATTCCTTAGCTGAAGCTCAAGTAGAATGAGAACCAGAGAAAGGGATACTCTCTTCTGAAGATCTTTCTCTTCTGGGCAATTGTCATTACTCCAGGGTACATCCTCTCCCTTTTACTAGACTGCCTTGAAACAACCCTCTGAACCAAGGCTAACCATATATTGGTACAATATGCAGAAAATGGTATAATTGTGTGGTTACCTACAATTTATATTAAAATATTATATTTTGCACAAAATCTAACATTTAGGTTTAATGCATCAGCATTTCATAGTGTTTCATAAAGAGAGCTGTGACTCTCAGCTATTCCACCACCTGAAAACATTTGATAACACCAGTCTTATAAGGAGAACCCTAGCCGAAATCTGGGCCAGAGATAATGTGACACAAGACAGAAATTTTTTGGTGGGCCTAAGGGAAAAGTTTAGATTCTAGACATCAGGGTACTGAGCAAATCTAAATAGGGCACCATAGTGTGGAGCTTTAAGCCCTTGAAACATGAGGCCACTGAGTGTCTGGAGTTAAGGCAGAAGACAACAAAGCCTAAATCTTTATCCGCATTTGATGTAGTCCTGGCCTATCATCTTCAAGAGAGTGTTTCACAGGGGAGGCGACCAGGCAACAGACCCCTCCAGACACAAGATGAACAGAACTTAATATGAGCCATGGGGTGATGGTCTAATGGCTGCCTGCTTGATTTCTGGCTCCATGCTTCTTTTATTTAATGAACAGGTACCTCATTACTCTTCTCCCTCTTTCAAATTGGGACTTAGGCGGGTACATTATCCCAGCCTATGCCACCATGACCATTTCCTCTTCGAGGAAGGTGTCAACTTTATTAATACAGATCCTTTATGAAACCTTAATGGGGTTATCTATCAACAGTGATGTAATAAATATGCTTACTCACTGAATTAGGATTGGCCCTCTGTGTGTTACCTCTTAATATGCTTTTGTTATGGGCCTTACTTCCTTTAAAAACATGTATGCTAGAAAGTAGATAGAACGGCCCCCAATAAAGGGATGGCCACATGTCAAGCAGAGAAAATGCCCTTGGGATTTTTTAAGGCATCATCTTAAACCTGATAGTTGTGGGTGCCAGAGGAGAGCTGGAAGGGGACAGAAAACATGTTGATGAAAGGAAGGGAGAGGCACATAAGCAATAGACATAGAGCCCCGTGTGGAACCACAGGCCTCTCCTGCCTCAGACTCATGCTCTGTAACCTGATCATGACCAAGTGAAAATTCCTTCCTTTACCAGATGTAGGATTAACCTTCTGCTAAACTGTGAGGAGGCAAAATTTATGTCCCCAGGTCACCAACGAAATTTGATCTCCTTGGACCCCTAACTCAAGGAAGCTTCTTTCCATTTTTTTTTTTTTTCTCTCATATCTTCCTGTGGCTTTCCACGATGGATGCGTCCGTAACCCTGTCTTTCTACAGAGCTCCTCATGGTCAGCCTCTGTCACTTCTTTCTTGCTTTCTCATGTACCAGAACCTTTATGTCTCTGGAGGTTCTCTGCTTTCAGGGCCCAGGCTTTGGGGAAGCTCATTTCTTCTGAAGAGTCTTTGAGAAATATTAACTTAACGTACAGCTCCTCCCCCTTTTCATATCTTTGTTTCAAAGGAGGTTTCCTGAAAATCCAATGATTTAGCCCAAAGTTTGGATCTTGTTAGTATCTAATGCTGTATACGAGAGCCAAGGTGTTGTAACTCAGATGAGCAGGGCTGTTTGTAAAGCATGTTGAGATTTTAGTTGTAAGGTCAGGTCGGGGGAAGGAAAGGAAGCTGACACTAAGTCAAGACTCACCTGGGGAGCGGCATCAGTATCTCAGTGGGACATAAGGGGAAGCTGATGGGTGCAGAGCTGCAGGAATCTCAAGGATGTGGTCTTAGTTAAGACATCAGTCTATGTTAGAATACTACCTAGGCCAGTCACTGGAACCATGGAAGATGGGGAGGGTCTGTCCTCCATGGGAAGGGGCTGGCAAGGGGTAGAAGTCAATCAGGGCCCCAGCCAAGTGGCCTAAGGTTCAGACAGGACTATGGTCCCAAAAGAGAAAGGCAATTTAAACATAAACCAAGGCACAAACTAGTTTTATAAATTGTGCACAAATTGTCGGGATATGGCGGCATCTCATTCCAGGTACCCCAGACACTGGGCTTCTTGTTGTCGCATTAATTCCAGATCTTATTTCCTGATAAGGTAGGCAGTCCTAACGTGACACTACCTTGGATGGGATTGCCTTCGGGAAGTAGGCAGGCTGAGTTACAGGGGCGGAGAAAACAAGGACGGCAACATGGAGCTTTTTAGCAAATCCCTCAACACCATGACTACATCTTATCTCATTCAGCGATTTATTCCACAAACATGTATCTAGCACCTGCCGTGCACAAAAGACTGTGCTAGGCACCAACATCCTGCCTGTCTGGGCTGTAATGAGAATCGGCCTGATCTCAGCAGATAAGTCTTACTGATTTCCCGCTGGGGTGCCTGTACTTCTTTTTCTGTATATACTATGAGGCTGATGCAGTAAAAAGAGAATACTAGACAGGGAACAGGGGATCTAGGCTCTGGTTTCACCTATACCACTCACTGGTTGTCATCTTGGGTGAATCATATCTCTTCTCTGGTTTTATTTTCCTCCTTGACGCCTAAGGGGTTTGGGCCAGGTTATCATTAAGGTTTTTTTTCCACGCTTGATTAATCTTTGGTTACATGACTCTCTGACCCTCATTCATTCATTCATTCATTCACTCACCAATGATCAGATTTGAAAGGGGAAGGAAATTGAAGATAAAGTGAAGATCATGAGCAAAAGATGTTCCTGTTACGGCTTGTATTTTCTGAGCGTCCTTTGAAGGTTTAAGTCTCGAGAATGTAGAGCTTTGCAATGAGAAACACAGGAAGGCCTGAATTAAAGCCCCAGGAATCAGAGGGTTGGTAAAGCAATGGGAGGAAACCCTTGTGCTCATTCGTTGTTTATCCACCCACAGAATAGTTGCTGGCCTCCAACAGGTCATGTCTTAGTGAATGCAGTGGGTGCTCACCAAACACAGCGCTAATCCAACGCCCTGTGGAGAACTGAGTGTGTGGTAGGCAGCCGCCCAGAGTAACGACCAGTATTCACAGCCCACACAGAATTGTCTTTATAGCCAGGAAAGCACAATGTGGGGTGAGGTGAAAGGTAAACTGAAGAAACCCTGGGCTGGTCAATGAGAGTTACAGCTGGCTGGGAGGAGGAGAGAGAGAATGGAAACAGGCACACCTAGCTCCCGGCAAAACTGCATGGTTTTAGGCTCATTTTCTCACCTCCCTCTGTCTTCTCCTGTACGCTGCTGGAATTTAGGAGAAGGAAGAGATTGCCTAATTTAAATGTTGGAAAAGCTCACTCTCTGAGAAGCCGGTAGAATTTATCTTTGTTGTCTTCTAACAGCTCTCTCTCCACGTCAGTGGTTCTCAGGCAGAGTCAGTATTGCTCCCCAGGGGACATTTGGCATTGTCTGGAGACATTTTTGGTTGTCACACCTGGGGGTGGGGTGGGGTGTATTCCTCTCATCCTTTGGGTAGAGGCTAAGGGTGCTGCTAAACATCCAACAATGCACAGGACAGATGCTTTATAACAAAGAATTATCCAGCCCCAAATACCAATGATGCTGAAGTTGAGAAACCTTTAGGTGATTCATGCATTAAGTCCTTCAGAGCACCTGCTGTATTCTAGGCCCTGTGCTAGGTTCTGGGAACACAGTGATGAATAAGACAAACATGCTGTCTGCTGTCATGGACTTTGCAATGGGGAAGACTGAAAAGAAGGAAGTAGCAATAGCTTCCTTTTATTTATTGCAGGTTATAATAGGTTTCTTTCTTTCCCCTGTCAGCCCTGATTCCCCATGCCAATTCATACAACACACGTTCACTGGATACCTGCTCCAAGTCAGATATTTTGTTGAGGAGGTGATGATGCTTAAGCCAGATGTGATCTCTGTCCTACAAAAAAGCTCAGTCTATTGGGAGAGACACACGTGGGGATAAACAATTGCAACGCTAGATGGTAGCTTTAATGGAGGTGTGTCCAGAGTGCTATAGGAACATACATTATGAGTGTGCAAGCCCTTTTGGAGGTGATGATGCCACTGAAAACTTTGTTCTAGCAGCTGGGTCTTGAAGAAATATTTTGAGTTCACTGGACAGAAGCTGAGAAAGGCAATTCTGTTTAAAAGACCAGCATGAACAAAGTCATACGGAGTGAACATTCATGTGCCTTGGTGACATGGCCGTGGCACGGTGTGTCTAGCCTATGGGCTACCTGAGTGAGAGTGGCTGGGACAGGGCTGGAGAGGCAAGCTGGAGCCATAACAAGGAGGGTCTTATAGGATATGTCAAGGTCCTTGAGAGATGTTTGAATCAGGATAGTGATGTGGTCAGGTTGTTGCTATAGGTGGGCAGGACTTAATCAAGCCCACCTTCAGCTGCAGCTACCATGATTAGGTTTATTTACTGCAGTCTTTCCTGAATCCCCCAACCAAGGTTGTTTTCTATCACTGATGTCTCGTTGTTCACTGTAACGGCGTCTACCTCTACCAAGTACCTGGGGGCCTGACATGAGCCTGGAAAATCCTTAGGGTGATTGGCCTGCATTCACCATTGATTTGGTTCTGCTGGAATCGTAGACGACTGAGTTTGGAAAGGACCTTAGAGGAAGGGTAAGAGGAAGAGACTAACGTTCAGTGACCGCTTCCTATGTGCCAGTAACAGTGCCTCCCTCATTTCCTATATATCTTCAGTACTTAGTGCTCAGCAGAAGCTCAGTAAATGTTAATTATCATCATGGTTGTCATAACCTCGGCTCATATATTTATCACAACTGTTGGAGACAGATGCTACTGTTGTTTCCATTTTGTGTATGGGAAACCTGAGAGCCAGAGCTCAAAGTATCAATACTTCTGAAACTAGGTAAGTAGACAAATGTTTACTATAGTAACAAAGGAAAAGAAAACACGTGAGGAAGAACATGTCTTTGCCAGGCTGTGTCCATTGGTGTTTTTGGATCTAAGCACTGTTGTCTGTCTGTCTTTCTTTCTTTCTTTTTTAGATATATACTTTTTTAATTGAAGTATAGTTGATTTATAAAGTTGTGTTAATTTCTGCTGTACAGCAAAGTGATTCCATTATATATATATATATATACATATATATATATATATATATATACACACACACAATTTTTGTTTTCTTTTCCATTATGGTTTATCATAAGATACTGAATATGGTTCTCTGTGTTCTACAGTAGGACCTTGTTGTTTATCCATTCTATATATACAAGCTTACATCTGCTCACTCCAGCCTCCCACTCCATCCCTTCCCCACCCCACCCCACCCCCGCTGGCAACCACAGGTCTGTTCTCTATGTCCCTGAGTCTGTTTCTGTTTCGTAGATAGGTTCATTTGTGTCACATTTTAGAGTCCAAATATAAGTGATATCATATGGTATTCATCTTTCTCTTTCCGACTTACTTCACTTAGTATGATGCTCTCTGAGTCCATCCATATTGCTGCAAATGGCATTATTTCATTTTTTATGGCTGTGTAGTATTCCATTGTAGATATATACCACATCTTCTTTATCCATTCACCTCTTGATGGACATTTAGGTTGTTTCCATGTCTTGGCTATTGTGAATAGTGCTGCTATGAACATAGGCATGCATGTATCTTTTTGAATTATGGTTTTGTCTGCATATATGCCCAGGAGTGGGATTATTGGATCATGTGACAACTCTAGTTTTTTTGAGGACCCTCCATACTGTTTTCCATACTGTTTTCCATACTGTTGTCTTTCTTTTGAAGGGGAACTTTCTAATTTGATTTTACTTGGTTCAGGAAAGCCTTCGGAGGGAAATGGCTGTGATATCAATTTTGGTTAAACTCTACCCAGTGGTTTTCAAACTTTCAACTATGACCCAAGTAAAAAATGTATTTTATAGTGAAACAAACATTTTACCAAGAAAACCTTAACTTTACCCTATGTGACACATTCTTAGATTTCCCATAATATATACTCTATTCTTTTCCATCACATTCCATTAAAAAAATGTTAGTTCTGACCCATGGTTTTAAAAAACACTGCTTAAACTATCTTATACCAGTTCTACATAAGGCTTGCAATCCAAAGGGGCCTCATCTGAACAAGCAATGATCAGTTCTGGATACAGGAACCATATTGCCTATAAAATCCAGCTGGAGTCCTGAGCTCCTTTTGAAGCAGTAGCTGGTCCACAAAGAAAACCTGACCAAGTCAGGCAAGAAGCTCAAGGGTGGGTACAACATTCTGTAAGCATAGGAAATACATGCAAACTCATATTAAAGCAGCATGAATAAAAATGCATATGATCCTCACGAAAGAAATGATGTTGCTGGACTCAGATACCATCTCAGAGGTCCATCCATCATGTGCAGTTTTGAGGGGGGAGAGCAAACCCAAAAGGTAAGACTAAAAGGTTGGCACGATAGTAAATAGGTCACTGCCTTTTCTTTCTTTTGGCATAAAGTGGGATAGTATTTAAAACCAAGGATGAACTAACTGTTTTGGCCCTATCTTCTTCTAGTATCTTGGCCCCTGGGCTTCTCCTCCCTCTCTACACTACTGCCCCATGCTAGAATATTCTGGCAATGTTTTGCTTTTTGTTAGGAGTAGAATGTACACCAGGCTCATTACACTCAGCCAAGGCTTTCACAGGTTTCCAGGCCTTGCTCCCGATCATACATTACATTGTAAACAGCACGAGATTTGTTTTTGTTTTTTTGTTTTTTACAGCGTGAATAAACTTTATTTTAAAGTCACTGGAATTTCATATATGTAGATCACAATTTCTGTGATATAAAATTATTCTGAAAAACAGGGAGAACTGACTTTTGTGCAAGTAAGCTAGACTTTTAGAGAAGCAGCGAGCTCCATTGTAAGATATGCCAGAAAATGAGAAGAGTAATTGGTGCTGCTTTTACAGCCTGATCTTTGTGGGTTATTTGTAGCTTTTCTTTCTTAGTATTTGATTCCTTAAGAAATACTTGATTAAGTAGGACATAATTAAACAGGAAATAAAAATTTCCTAAGTTAATGCATGATCCTTCTCATCATTCTAATATTTAACTGAAATATTAAAAATGGTTTCTTTTTAAATATTTGGATTTTCTTATTTCTATTAAGCTTTAAATGATAGGTATCACCAGGAGAGGAATAATGATTGATTCTCATGCTTAGTGTATAAATTAAATCTTACAAGTCTTGAGTATAGCAATGTATCTGTTGAATAATAACAATTTCAGTAAATTTATTTACATGGACAAACAGGTACAATAATCTGTTCAACAGTGTCTGTAAATGTCTTCTCAAGATTATTATAGTGATGGTTTAGGTACAGCTGGGAGCCAAAAGAATTATGCTTTAAAAAAAATCAGTGTGTACACTTCAGTATTGATAAGTAAGGGATTATTAGTAGTGCTTGACTTTTATTTCTTTATTTTTATTTCTTTATTTTTTAGCATCTTTATTGGAATATAATTGCTTTACAATGTTGTGTTAGTTTCTGCTGCATAACAAAGTGAATCAGCTATATGTATACATATATCCCCATATCCCCTCCGTATCCCACCCCTCTAGGTGGTTACAAAGCACCGAACAGCACGAGTTTTGTATGTGCAGAGGAAAGCTTTATTGGGACTCAAGACGTTTGCATATTTGTAATGCTCTGGAAGCTCTGGAGAGTGTGAGTTTCTCTTTTTATCCCTGGGGATACTTCTAGCAACAAAACCCTTGGCAAAGAAGCTCCATTATTTGAATGTTGCTGATTAAAAGGCAAAACACTAAAGGCTTCATAAAGCATGTAAAACGGTTTGATTTTCAATCTTGTGATAGAAATATCTTGGTGCATAGCTTCTCTTTTTGCATCCCCCTTACAACTTCAGTCCTCCCATGCAGCTGAAAGACAGTTTCCAACATAGCCAGGTGGGAACGTGTTCTCTTTCTAAACCATTTTTTTTTCCTCTCTCAAAGGCAGACTTGCCTCCCTCTCCACCCCTCCATCCCATAGGGTCCCTCTTCCATTTTGCTGAATAGTCAACGTGTCCCCTTATCCAAACAAGAAAGGAATGATGCCATTCTTTAGGGTACTGGATTGACTGAGAAATTTATCTATCCCAAAGAGTTTTCTTGCCTGTAGGCATTTATAGCTTAAGCTTTTCATTCTACAGTGAGCTTCAACTTTTATAAAGGAATTTCTGGCCTCGGCAAGCAAATATGGAGATTTTGGGAGGGGTCAAGAAAACCCCTAAAGTCTCAATAGGCCTACAGTCCTGTGAAACTTAAGGGAAATCTTAGACCTTTTGAGGTTAAAGGAGAGACAGAAAGAATGACCTGTGATTGATCCTGATGTATCGACCACCTGTAGCGCTCCCCTCTGCCCCATCCCCTGGCACACTGCTCTTCTACAAAACTAAAAGCCCTTATTGGCTCTGCTGAGGTTGTTGGAGGCCTGGTCTTGACAGGGGCCAGGAGTCGGGTCAAGAATCCATTCGCACTGACTTGCTCCATGATCAGAGCCCACTCTATCCCAACAGAGTCCGCCAGAGCACCCCTCCCCTTGCTCCCTGCCACAGCACTAAATTTAACCCACTTTCTCATTTGTACATATTTTCCAGCACCAGTTTTATTTCCCATTTGTTGCTTTCTTTGTTTCTGCCAGGGATATATGTTATGCTTCTTTTTTGCCATTTCTGCTGTTGGTTGCTTTTGTTGACAAGGAAGTCCTTTCCTTTTTAGTAATCTATTTTATTTTAATTTTTTATTTTTTAAAGATTACATTTTACCTTTTTTTGGTTTTGTTTTAACTTGGTAGACTGTTATTTACCAGGAGAGGAAAGAGAATGGAGACACTGGAATTCCTGTAATGACCCGGTCAGGTTTTTTAAAATTTATTATTTGTTTTTTAATTTTTTTAAATTATTTTTTTGGCTGCGTTAGGTCTTCGTTGCTGCATGCGGGCTTTCTCTAGTTGCCGCGAGCAGGGGCTACTCTTCGTTGCGGTGCGTGGGCTTCTCCTTGCAGTGGCTTCTCTTGTTGCGGAGCACAGGCTCTAGGCACACAGGCTTCAGTAGTTGTGGTGCGTGGGCTCAATAGTTGTGGCTCACAGGCTCTAGAGCGCAGGCTCAGTAGTTGTGGCACACGGGCTTAGTTGCTCCGCGGCATGTGGGATCTTCCCGGACCAGGGCTCGAACCCGTGTCCCCTGCATTGGCAGGCGGATTCTTAACCACTGCGCCACCAGGGAAGCCCCTTATCTAATACATGCATGTTTCCTGGAAGATTGATGGCAGATTGCTGGCCTCAGTAGGCTGCCCATTAGATGTTAGATGGCTGCATAGCCCAGTCAATTTTCATTAACTCCATTTTCAAGGGGCAGAGGTTTTCATCTAACAGCCTAAGATGTTCCATTTTTCATACTCTTTTTGCATAATTTACTGCGTGCCAGGTACTGTGCTAGTGCTTTACATGAATCATGTAACTTAATCCTCACAACATTCCTCTGAGATAGGTTTGATTATTAATATTCTATTTTAAATTCGAAGGAAATCAGAGGATTTAAGGATCATTCCCCAGGTCATACAGGAAGTTTGACTCCTGGATCTAGGATGACTGGTTGTATGTAGGAGCAGATATAAGGAGTGATTAGACTGAGTCATGGAAACAGTGATTTGAAACAGATGTATCTCTGGCCCCGGTCTTATACTTTTATGTGTAGGCCCTCAGAGAACACACAGGTAGTTGTGGGATTGGTGGCATATTGAATAGTTTTGTTTATGGATTGTGTCTAAGGAGATATTAAAGGTTCTCACCTTCTGATTCACAAAAAGCATGCTAGAAAACTTAATTATTGGTAACAGGATGTGGTGTTGTTCTGCAGTGAGGCTGGGACTTTGAGCAGTGTATTATCCAAAAGCCAGAGATGGGGTTCCGATGAACTATCTGTAAACTCTTACCTGCTCCCTCTGGTGAGAGTTTTTGAAGCCCTTCTCAGCTGAAGTCTTCAACTTACTGACTCTGCCCTGCCCAGTTTCTGAGTTTCTGAGTTTCTGATCAATACTGCAAGCAAGCAAGCAAACAAACAGAAGAACTTGCTGTGTATGTGGTATGCCCTATTCACATGCCCAGTGATCTCAGCTGCCTCTTCCCCTCACCAGGTATACTTACTGCAGACCTTATGAATCCTGATTAATTTCCTAGCTCTTCTGCTAAGACTTGCATTCCCTAAATTCCACCTCGTTTTGTGACCCTTACCTAGCCCAAGTGTTAACCCCTTTCCCTTGGGAGCTGAAACCTGTCGCTCAACCCCAATTTCTTTTGGAATCTTTTCTTCAAACTGCCTGGAACCATGATTCCTGGTGCTGTGTGCTTGGCTTTGGGTATTGCCATTGTCTGGAGATTTCCCGTTGTCGTGGCCTGTCCCATAGACCTCATCTCCCATCCTTTCTAAGATGGCAACTCCAGCCCAAATCAAATGAAGTTTGAAAATTTATTGGAATAGTGAGTACCCTCCTACTTTACAACCACAGTTTATGGGCTAAGCCACATAGCCACGTCATTTCCTTTGTCCCCAAACTTATCCCGTTGCAGCCTTCTCTGCTTTCTCACTGAGATCCTGGCATGCCTGGTGGCCAATTTTCCCGAAATGGATATTGCTGTTTGAACTCATTCACTCACTCCCTTAGCCCTGTGCTATGAACAACTTACCCGAAGGACAAGAAGGCCCCCCCTGCATCAACAACAATGTAAGGCTATGAAACAAAGCAGTTTTTCTCCTCAAGCTCAACTGCCTATTTGCCGTTTGCAAAAGAAAAAAGGGTAGAGAAATAACCGAGCTTTCTCCGCTTCCTCTGACTTTCAAGCAGCACATTAATATGGCTAGTAAGTGCTTTCCAGTTTATGCCATCAACATTGTAAATTCAGTAGCTTAAGTCTCACAGTGATTTTGGTATAAGCCTTTAATCTTAGTAATGATTCCTTGATCAGCTGTGTCCCTTCCAATTCAGGGGTCATTGGAGTTCCCTGTTGAGAACTCCCAAGCTGTTCCAGTTCAGTTTATGTATATTTATTTACAGGGCTTTTGAACCACATTTGGGTATGCAGGATATCAACTCCTTTTAGAAACTGGCGTTCCAGATCATTTCCTGAAAGCGCAGCAGAGCTGGGAGAAAACCAAACCCAAGGTACAGTGTGTCTGTGGTGCTTGAGATGCGACTGGCATCCTGCTTTAACTACCCCAGGGTTAATGGCAGGCCTGCCAGAGCCTCTTTGTTGCTTTCAAAAAGGCCAATTGGAAACGAAAAGCCGTTTTCCAGGTAGGATATCATTTTGTTGGCAAAGACAGGACATTTAGATAAGGAAATCAAAATGATCCACCGAAAAGTGAAAAAGTTCAGTGAAACTGTTCTTTTGGTCTCATTCTGAGCCCAGAACAAAATGTACTTGCTTGAAACATCAGGCTAAAAGGGTTTGCATCTAGAGACATGAGTAAGAAGACTTCATAGTGATCAGTTTCACGTCATAGCTGATCAGCGCGGGAAAATACACATTTCAGAAGACTTTGTGAAAAACTTGTGGCATCAGGTGGCACCTAAGTGGATTTTAAGGATTAATATGTTTCTCTTAGGGACTTAAAAGTAGATAGCCATAAACTTCTACAGGTGACAAGGACATTATAGATCACCTGGGTCAACCTCCTAAATTTCCAGATGATGGAAATGAGAGGATTCGAGAGGGAAATTGCTTGCTGACGTTCACACAGCAAGTTAACGGCAGAGTGAAGATGAAATTCCAGGTGGTGATTAGAGTATTGGGACACCCCCTCCCTCATTTTAAAACTATAGATAGATTGATGGTAAATTTCCTATTGCTACCCCAAATTAGGGAGGCAGTAGAGTAGTCGAAAGAGCAAAGCTTTGAAGTTCGACAGGCATGGGTTTAGAAACTCTGCTCTACTGCTAAGTAGTTGTGTGAACTTGGTTAAATTACTTAATCTCTGTGAGACTCAGTTTCTGCATTTGTGAAATAAGGATACCTACCTCAAAAAGTACTTCTGGGATGAAATGTGATAACGCATGTAAACTGCCCGGTGTGATGCATAGGCAGTGACCACCAAATGACAGCTGTTGACATTGTTATTTCTAAAGGAGTCCTCGGAAATAGCAGGTTTCCTTGTGCTTGAAGTTTTTTTTTTTTTTTTTTTTAATGTTGGACTGGGGGTCAGAAGCAGGCAAAAAATCTTCAAGCCTCTATCGGTTGAGGCTAGAGCCCAAATGATAATAAAGCTTCTCTGTGATTATATTGTGTCGCCAGGAAGAAATATAATTTGATTTACAAAAATTCAATTTAGGGAACTCTTCTGGAACCTACTTGCATAAGGCAAGGCACATCTGCGCAGCAGTAACAACACACAGAAGCACTTCTGTTGAAAAAGTGTCTTCTAGTAAAGTGGAAAGAATGTACACAGTCTTAGCCTCCAGCTGGGAAGGAAATTTAAGAATATTTCCTGAACAAAGGCTAGTAAGCATGAGGTGTGTCATGTCTGATCATTAGGTAGTTCGGCTGGAAAAAAATAACATACACCAAGACAGCAAGCACCATCAGATTTTCCGTGCAGTGCTTGCAGAATTGGGGTCCTTTTATTTACTTTTTCAGATTCTCACTCAAACTTCCTTCAGTTATCCACAGAATGACCTCAGGGATGCCCAGCTGGATTTTATCTCTTTTTCCATTAGCTCTCCCATTCTGCCACCTGCTTTTCTTTACCGTAGTGATCAATAGTGAGCTCTCTTTCTATGAAAAATAACAAAGCCCTCAGCACTGCCATTCTTTTAGTGACTGTGACTGGCGCAGCCTCAGGCCAGGAAGTCAGCCTTGTGGCTATTGATTTGATTAAGCTTTGTGAAGGAGAGGGGGAGAAAAGCTTCTTGTGTTGCTGTTAGATGAGCTAGTTCCCGTGACTAATCTGGAGCCTGAATACAAAGCTGAATAATTGATACAGAAGCGAGAAATTGAGATACTTATGGAAAAAAAAAAGATCAGATTCATGTGTTGTGTCCAATGGATCCTCTCATGGTAACTAAATTCATTAAGGTTTGACTTATGAAGTACGCCATGATTAATTTTCTTTGGAAATAAAAGTGAAACCAGGTACTTTTGACTGTCCTCTTAAGACCACTGGTCTAGCCAGTAGAGAACACGGGTAGAGAGACCACTGTGTGCTGCTTGGATCACTAGGGTGCTTGAGGGAGAGGAGTTGTGTTCCCTTGAGCTGCTTACGGTTCTCAAGTCTGCTCCCCGTCTGCCTCCAATAACTCCCCTCCCCCAAGAAGATACTGTCACAGAAGCATCTCCACAAAGAGGCATGTCCAGAGGGGGAAAAAAAAAAAGCAAATGCCATGACCAAGTGCCAAGGAGATTCAGGCAAAAACAATCTCTGAAGGTTTCATGGAACTGGTTTATGTGCAGCCGACTTTTCAGAAAAGGAAGAGAAAAGTCCTGTCATCCCTCTGGGCCTCCAGCTCACCGTCTGTAACTGAGGGGAATGTAGTGATTCTGAGGTTTTGACTAGTTCTAACATGATATGCATCCTGTTCTAATAACTACCTTCCACTGCATGATTTTTCTGTGCTAGGCAGTAGGCTAAGGGCTTTGCATACCTAATCTCATTTAATTCTTAAACAACCCAAAGAAGGAGCCAATATAGCCATCCCTGTTTTAAAAATGAGGAAGCCGCAACCCAGAGAAGCAGTTTACCTAAGATCACATAGCTAGTAGACGGCACGGTTGAGATTGGGCTCCGTCCTCCCTGGCTTTAAGTTCCTGGCTTCATCACATTCTCAGCCTAGTGCACGTAACTGACAAAGCCATTAGATCCTCTCCTCATTTCTGGCTCGTGAGTCCTCACTGAATATCAGATGACACTGTGACAGACACGAGCCATCCTGAGCATTGGCTTCATCGGGATTTGCTTGCCTCCAAGAAAGCTCTCATCCAGTAACTCATTAATGGCTATTATCTGAGATTCTGGGTTACTTGATTAAAAATTCTGAGCTCACAGAGAACAGAGTCCCATTAGAAAGGAACTTGGAGCACAGATACTTCAATTAGGAGATGAGGGGGTCAGGCTTGGGTGGGGATCTGTAGTGGAATGCCCTGTGCAATTAGGACAAAGTTTAAGTTGGAAGACATTGGGAAGGCGTATAAATCAGCTTACCGTAACTGCTAGAACCCAAAATTCCCGCATCTCATTGGCATTACACCTTCAGAGTATATGTGTGTTACATGTCACTGACCAGTGCGGGCCCGCAATAGAGCTCTGCTCCACTCGGTCATCAGGGTCTTAGCCTCTTTCCATCTAGCGGCTCTTCCATCTTGTAGGGCCTGGGTATCTTCTGGCATCTAAAGCGGGGGACACAGAAGGCACATCCACTTTTCAGCTCTTTGGCCCAGAGGTGACCAAAATCACTTCTGCTCGTTGCTGAAAATTAGTTCCGCGGTCCCATGTAGATGCCGGGGGCTTGGAAAGTAGAGTCTAGTGGTGTACTCAGGAAGAGGAGGGCGTCGATTTTAATGGGCACGCGCCATCTTCTCTGCCACAAAGAAAGCAGAACGCAGGGAGTAGGCAGCATGAAGAAAGTGACAAAGGACTGCCTATAGTAACCATTACATGGTTTCTTTCTGTTTTCGGATCAGGGTCTAGGAGGGCATGTGCAATTGTAGGGCCTCTGTGTTATCCAACTCCAGGCAGCACCATTGACATTATAGTCTATATAAATGGCATCTTCTGGAGTACAACCATATGTCTTTGTTTTTAAAAAATGATTTGGGGTTGGGTGGTTTTCTTCAGAAATAGAGATTCTCAAAGCACAACCCTTGAACTTCTTCAAAGATGAAACCGGAAAGCAGAATGCAAAGAGGCAGAGAACGCTAGTGTTGCAGTGGCAGGATTTGATTTAAGACCAGTGAGACAGATGGTGGTGTGTTTTCTTAGAAGCAAACCAGGAAACAACAGATTTGCAGACAAATTTTAACTGCCTTCATTCTTCTAATGCCCCACATGAGCAATGCAAACCACTGTCCTCAAATGTTTTCCTTCCCACCTATTCAGAAGGAGGAAAGGCCTGCAGCAATAATTCTACCCCTAATATTATGAAATTCTGACCTTTACTCTGGCCTCTGAGCAACTAGAATGGATCATGTCTATAATAGAAGGCGGCTATGAGCAGAACATAGGAAAATTTGTAAATCAGTCTGATTTACTTGCTGTGGGTGATGAGAATAGTTTCTGGCCTGGATCCGCGCTCTGAAAGGCAAGCGTGGGCAAGTTCAAACGTACATGCAAATTGTAGAAACACTTTCCCCTTTAGAACGGCTTTAATTCCATTGGAATATTTCAGTTGAATAATTCCTCACCTTAGGACAACAAGAGAATACAGAAGCATAACTCACAAATCATTTTCTTTTTCTTCCCAGTTGGCCTGTACTCTGGGGGATCATCTAAAGCCTGCCACAATTGGTGTATATGACCCCTTATCATGAAGTTGAGGCACCAGAGTCTCACTTTGGTTCATGGTGATTGTACCCGTCCAGCCACTGGCTGTTGTAGTAAGGAAGGCTGTTTCCTTGGATATTTAGGTTTGTGACTTCAATGATCAACTCATTCCACCTTGCTTCCTGTTCACTTAGCAGGCTTCTTGGGGAATAGGGCATATGTTGGGACAGCTGTTGTTGGGGGCAGGCAAAGGTAGTGAGGTGCTCTGTGGGTACGTGTGTAGGTACCCTAAAGATAGACTATCACAACCCTGCCCAGGCCTCCTCATTTCATTTTCCATCATAACAGCATCCCAAGTAGTCTTAAGGCCTTAACCTCTCCTTTTCAATCCATTCTACACAGTGAGGCCCCATTACCTTTCTTAAAGCACAGTTCTACTTCTGCCATTCCTCTGTTCAAAATTCTTAAATGATCCTGATTTCCAAAATCATAAAGCCAAATTCCTTAGTTCCACACGTAAGGCTCTCCATATTTGGGCCTCTTATTGCTTTTTCAGTTTTACCTTCCTACCGCTCCTAATAACAAACTGGAGGCTTATCATAATATACCTGGACATTTCTTCTTCTTCCTTTTTTTTTTTTTGAAATGACAAGGTTACATGGATAACTTATTTATTTGAGGTTTTAAAAATAGGTTGTTACACTGTGATAAAGGTTGAACAATTTGGCTTGAATAAAGGAATCTCAGAACTTAAAAAAAAAATTCACATAGCAAATCAGAAAAAGATCTGGGATCAGAAGCCAGTGCTCTTTATACATTTCTTACAGTTGATGAACCTACATGGACACGTCGTAATTACCCAAAGTCCATAGTTCATACTAGGGTTTACTCTTGATGTTGTGTAGTCTGTGGGTTTGGACAAATGAATAATGATTTGTGTCCATTATGGTGGTATCATACTGAGTATTTTCACTGCTCTAAAAATCCTCTGTGCTCTGCTATTCATTCCCTGCCACCCCACTGCCACACACACCAAACACAAACCTCTGGCAGTCACTGGGTGTTTTTATTATCTCTATTATTTTGCTTTTTTTTCTGATATTTTTATTCCAGAGCAGATAGCATCATCCCTGTAAAATGAATATTTAATGGTTTTGTGGACTCATATAGTTCAGATCCAAGGTTCAAAATCCAAGATTCTTTTCCCTTGGAGTGTTAAAAGTAAGTAGACCTATTGGTAATATAGAATTGACCCCCATTCCTTAATAAAAGAAGCATACAGTCTAATAAATAAAATTCTATGCCAACAGAAGCAGTTCTAAGCTTGGGCCTATAGGAATGAAGGCAATTCTCTTCGAAATACAAATTTCCAGGATTGCTTGAATCAACCATGTTGTTGATCCTGAATTCCTCCATAGTTGCATTTCCTACATAGTTACACAGCTTTGTTTTAATTAACTGAATAATTGTGGCAACAATTATGAGGATGATGATATTTTCAGGGAAAAAGATCAGTAAAATACAAACTTAAGAGTGTGGCAACTTAACTTGTCATTTATAAAGAAGAAGAAACCTATTCATTCTAGCATGGGAAAAGATAGTTATCACATAATGGAGTTTTTCAAGTAAATATGCAAAATGCCATTCACTATCACCATTGGGGTTTGGTTTTCAAATATGACAATAAACATATGCATAAATATTTAGGGATTACATACTTTGTGCAATATACTTAGCGAGGTATGTTAATGAGGGAATATTTTGCATAAAATATATAGGAGTAAATGGTTCTTTTTTTTAATTTTTGAATTTTATTTTATTTATTTTTTTATACAGCATGTTCTTATTAGTCATCAATTTTATACACATCAGTGTATACATGTCAATCCCAATCGCCCAATTCAGCACATCACCATCCCCACCCCCCCCAACAGCTTTCCCCTCTTGGTGTCCATACATTTGTTGTCTACATCGGTGTCTCAACTTCTGCCCTGCAAACCGGTTCATCTGTACCATTTTTCTGTGTTCCACATACGTGCGTTAATGTACGATATTTGTTTTTCTCTTTCTGACTTACTTCACTCTGTGTGACAGTCTCTAGATCCATCCATGTCTCAACAGATGACTCAATTTTGTTCCTTTTTATGGCTGAGTAATATTCCATTGTATGTATGTACCACAACTTATTTATCCATTCGTCTGTCGATGGGCATTTAGGTTGCTTCCATGACCTGGCGATTGTAAATAGTGCTGCAATGAACATTGGGGTGCATGTGTCTTTTTGGATTATGATTATCTCTGGGTATATGCCGAGTAGAGGGATTGCTGGATCATATATTAATTCTATTTTTAGTTTTTTAAGGAACCTCTGTACTGTTCTCCGTAGTGGCTGTATCAATTTACATTCCCACCAACAGTGCAAGAGGGTTCCCTTTTCTCTACACCCTCTCCAGCATTTGTTGTTTGTAGATTTTCTGATGATGCCCATTCTAACTGGTGTGAGGTGAGACCTCATCATAGTTTTGATTTGCATTTCTCTAATAATTAGTGATGTTGAGCAGCCTTTCATGTGCTTCTTGGCCATCTGTATGTCTTCTTCGGAGAAATGTCTATTTAGGTCTTCTGCCCATTTTTGGATTGGGTTGTTTGTTTCTTTAATATTGAGCTGCATGAGCTGTTTATATATTTTGGAGATTAATCCTTTGTCAGTTGATTCATTTGCAAATGTTTTCTCCCATTCTGAGGGTTGTCTTTTCATCTTGTTTATGGTTTCCTTTGCTGTGCAAAAGCTTTGAAGTTTCATTAGGTCCCATTTGTTTATTTTTGTTTTTATTTCCATTACTCTAGGAGGTGGATCAAGAAAGATCTTGCTGTGATTTATGTCAAAGAGTGTTCTTCCTATGTTTTCCTCTAAGAGTTTTATAGGGTCTGGTTTTACATTCAGGTCTCTAATCCATTTCGAGTTTATTTTTGTGTATGGTGTTAGGGAGTGTTCTAATTTCATTTTTTACATGTAGCTGTCCAGTTTTCCCAGCACCACTTATTGAAGAGGCTGTCTTTTCTCCATTGTATATTCTTGCCTCCTTTATCAAAAATAAGGTTACCATATGTGCGTGGGTTTATCTCTGGGCTTTCTATCCTGTTCCATTGATCTATATTTCTGTTTTTGTGCCAGTACCATATTTTCTTGATTACTGTAGCTTTATAGTATAGTCTGAAGTCAGGGAGTCTGATTCCTCCAGCTCCGTTTTTTCCCCTCAAGACTGCTTTGGCTATTCGGGGTCTTTTGTGTCTCCATACAAATTTTAAGATTTTTTTGTTCTAGTTCCGTAAAAAATGCCATTGGTAATTTGATAGGGATTGCATTGAATCTGTAGATTGCTTTGGGTAGTATAGTCATTTTCACAATATTGATTCTTCCAATCCAAGGACATGGTATATCTCTCCATCTGTTGGTATCATCTTTAATTTCTTTCATCAGTGTCTTATAGTTTTCTGCATACAGGTGTTTTGTCTCCCTAGGTAGGTTTATTCCTAGGTATTTTATTCTTTTTGTTGCAATGGTAAATGGGAGTGTTTCCATAATTTCTCTTTCAGGTTTTTCATCATTAGTGTATAGGAATGCAGGAGATTTCTGTGCATTAACTTTGTATCCTGCTACTTTACCAAATTCATTGATTAGCTCTAGTAGCTTTCTGGTGGCATGTTTAGGATTCTCTATGTATAGTATCATGTCATCCGCAAACAGTGACAGTTTTACTTCTTCTTTTCCAATTTGGATTCCTTTTATTTCTTTTTCTTCTCTGATTGCCGTGGCTAGGACTTCCAAAACTATGTTGAATAATAGTGGTGAGAGTGGACATCCTTGTCTCATTCCTGATCTTAGAGGAAATGCTTTCAGTTTTTCACCATTGAGAATGATGTTTGCTGTGGGTTTGTCATATATGGCCTTTATTATGTTGAGGTAGGTTCCCTCTATGCCCACTTTCTGGAGAGTTTTTATCATAAATGGGTGTTGAATTTTGTCAGAAGCTTTTTCTGCATCTATTGAGATGATCATATGGTTTTTTTCTTCAATTTGTTAATATGGTGTATCACATTGATTGATTTGTGTATATTGAAGAATCCTTGCATCCCTGGGATAAATCCCACTTGGTCATGGTGTATGACCCTTTTAATGTGTTGTTGGATTCTGTTTGCTAGTATTTTGTTGAGGATTTTTGCATCTATATTCATCAGTGATATTGGTCTGTAATTTTCTTTTTTTGTAGTATCTTTGTCTGGTTTTGGTATCAGGGTGATGGTGGCCTCATAGAATGAGTTTGGGAGTGTTCCTTCCTCTGCAATTTTTTGGAAGAGTTTGAGAAGGATGGGTGTTAGCTCTTTTCTAAATGTTTGATAGAATTCACCTGTGAAGCCATCTGGTCCTGGACTTTTGTTTGTTGGAAGATTTTTAATCACAGTTTCAGTTTCATTACTTGTGATTGGTCTGTTCATATTTTCTGTTTCTTCCTGGTTCAGTCTTGGAAGGTTATACCTTTCTAAGAATTTGTCCATTTCTTCCAGGTTGTCCATTTTATTGGCATAGAGTTGCTTGTAGTAGTCTTTTAGGATGCTTTGTATTTCTGCAGTGTCTGTTGTAACTTCTCCTTTTTCATTTCTAATTTTATTGATTTGAGTCCTCTCCCTCTTTTTCTTGATGAGTCTGGCTAATGGTTTATCAATTTTGTTTATCTTCTGAAAGAACCAGCTTTTAGTTTTATTGATCTTTGCTCTTGTTTTCTTTATTTCTATTTCATTTATTTTTGCTCTTATCTTTGTGATTTCTTTGCTTCTGCTAACTTTGGGTTTTGTTTGTTCTTCTTTCTCTAGTTCCTTTAGGTGTAAGGTTAGATTGTTTATTCGAGATTTTTCTTGTTTCTTGAGATAGGCTTGTATAGCTATAAAATTCCCTCTTAGAACTGCTTTTGCTGCATCCCATAGGTGTTGGATCGTCGTGTTTTCATTGTCATTTGTCTCTAGGTATTTTTTGATTTCGTCTTTGATTTCTTCAGTGATCTCTTGGTTATTTAGTAACGTATTGTTTAGCCTCCATGTGCTTGTGTTTCTTATGTTTTTTCCCCTGTAATTCATTTCTAATCTCGTAGTAGAGTTGTGGTCAGAAAAGATGCTTGATATGATTTCAATTTTCTTAAATTTACTGAGGCTTGATCTGTGACCCAAGATGTGATCTACCCTGCAGTATGTTCTGTGTGCACTTGAGAAGAAAGTGTAATCTGCTGTTTTTGGATGGAATGTCCCATAAATATCAATTAAATCTCTGTGTTCTATTGTGTCATTTAAAGCTTCTGTTTCCTTATTTATTTTCATTTTGGATGATCTGTCCATTGGTGTAAGTGAGGTGTTAAAGTCCCCCACTAGTATTGTGTTACTGTTGATTTCCTCTTTTATAGCTGTTAGCAGTTGCCTTATGTATTGAGGTGCTCCTATGTTGGGTGCATATATATTTATAATTGTTATATCTTCTTCTTGGATTGATCCCTTGATCATTATGTAGTGTCCTTCCTTGTCTCTTGTAATATTCTTTATTTTGAAGTCTATTTTATCTGATATGAGAATTGCTACTCCAGCTTTCTTTAGATTTCCATTTGCATGGAATATCTTTTTCCATCCCCTCACTTTCAGTCTGTATGTGTCCCTAGGTCTGAAATGGGTCTCTTGTAGACAGCATATATATGGGTCTTGTTTTTGTATCCCTTCATCGAGCCTGTGTCTTTTGGTTGGAGCATTTAATCCATTCACGTTTAAGGTAATTATCGATATGTATGTTCCTGTGACCATTTTCTTAATTGTTTTGCGTTTGTTTTTGTAGGTCCTTTTCTTCTCTTGTGTTTCCCACTTAGAGAAGTTCCTTTATCATTTGTTGTAGAGCTGGTTTGGTGGTGCTGAATTCTCTTAGCTTTTGCTTGTCCGTAAAGCTTTTGATTTCTCCATCAAATCTGAATGAGATCCTTGCTGGGTAGAGTAATCTTGGTTGTAGTTCTTCCCTTTCATCACTTTAAGTATATCATGCCACTCCCTTCTGGCTTGTAGAGTTTCTGCTGAGAAATCAGCTGTTAACTTTATGGGAGTTCCCTTGTATGTTATTTGTCGTTTTTCCCTTGCTGCTTTCAATAATTTTCTTTGTCTTTAATTTTTGCCAATTTGATTACTATGTGTCTTGGTGTGTTTCTCCTTGGGTTTAACCTGTATGGGACTCGCTGTGCTTCCTGGACTTGGGTGGCTATTTCCTTTCCCATGTTTGGGACGTTTTCGACTATAATCTCTTCACATATTTTCTCTGCTCCTTTCTCTCTCTCCTCCTTCTGGGACCCCTATAATGCGAATGTTGTTGTGTTTAATGTTGTCCCAGAGGTCTCTTAGGCTGTCTTCATTTCTTTTCATTCTTTTTTCTTTATTCTGTTCTGCGGCATTGAATTCCACCATTCTGTCTTCCAGGTCAGTTATCCGTTCTTCTGCCTCAGTTATTCTGCTATTGATTCCTTCTAGTGTAGTTTTCAGTTATTGTATTGTTCATCTGTGTTTGTTTGTTCTTTAATTCTTCTAGGTCTTTGTTAAACATTTCCTGCATCTTCTCGATCTTTGCCTCCTTTCTTTTTCCGAGGTCCTGGATCATCTTCACTGTCATTATTCTGAATTCTTTTTCTGGACGGTTACGTATCTCCACTTCATTTAATTGTTTTTCTGGGGTTTTATCTTCTTCCTTCATCTGGTACATAGCTCTCTGCCTTTTCATCTTGTCTGTCTTTCTGTGAATGTGGTTTTTGTTCCACAGGCTGCAGGATTGTAGTTCTTCTTGCTTCTGCTGTCTTCCCTCTGGTGGATGAGGCTATCTAAGAGGCTTGTGTAAGTTTCCTGTTGGGAGGGACTGGTGGTGGGTAGAGCTGACTGTTGCTCTGGTGGGCAGATCTCAGTGTACCTGGACATTTCTTACTTATACTGCTTAGTCTAGAATAATTTTCTCCCTTGCCCCTCTCCCTAATCATTGCCTGTGAAATCTACTCATTTTTCAAGTTTTAGCTCAAATTTTACCGGATCTTTGAAGTTTTCCTGACTCCAAGTAAAAGAAAATATTTCTGTGTGTCCATAGTGCGTTGCTGATGCCTATATTAGACATTTATGTTATTCTGCCTCATGTGTTAGTTTGTTATTTGCAAGTCTGTCACCACTAATCTCTGAGAGATCCTCAATGACTAGGGCTGTTTCTTTTTCATCACTGGGTCTTCCACAGGACATGGCCCAGTGATGGGAGGTATGTCATAAATGCTTGGTGACTTGAATTGATAGAGTCCTCAGTTTTCCCCTGTGATACATGTGATGGTAGCTTGCTTCATGTGGGCACCAACCACATTTCTGCCAGTGGGGTCAAAGGTGGGGTATCAAGCTACTCCCTTCCTTTATTGAAGCAATCAGGCTGAAAAAGCCAAGTTGTTGAATCCTTAACATTTCTCCTTGAAGCCATCAGGCACTATTTATTATAAAGTTATTATAAGAACAACCTGGTGTATGAAAGAGGGAAGTTTGGGAAAAACTTGAATCAAAGTACATGTCTATCTCTACTAGGGAGAGGCCCAGCACAGGTGATAGATAGAGCCAATGTGGTTGTTATGATATAAATTCAGCTCGTCACCTGCCAAACTTCATTTTGTTTTTGTTTTCATTACTACCTTCTTCAGGATCAAACATATATTCCCTGCTTTCCATCTGTACAATATTTGAGATACAAGTGGTACTGTTACTTATATCAAGCTGTGGAAACAGAATATGCACCTAAGGAGATAGACACCAAAATACATAGCATAAGAGTTAAGAATAAAAGACTTTGGAGCCAGACTGTCAGGCTTTGAATCATGACTGCGCCTTACTTACTAGCTGGGTGATACTGAAAAGCTATTTTACTTTTCGGGGATTCAGATTGCTAATACATAAAAGGGGATGATAACAGCAGTTAACTGAAAGGGTTGTTGTAAGGGTTAAATGAGTTAATATAGAGAAAGCAATTAGTAAGTGCTTAAAATGTTAGTTATTATTATCACATAAGAGCACAACGTAAGATAATGTGGCCTGGTGTAATGAACAAAGGCGGAAACTCACAAGATGTGCGTTCTTGTCCTGACTTCCACTCACTCACCTTGGCCGACGTATATATCCTCTCCTAATCTTGGTTTCGTAACTATGAAATGAAGTGTAGAACTAAATAATATCTAAAGTTCCTTCCAGCTCTAAAATGCTAGTGTTCAATATTGAATATAAGAGTCTTTCCTGGTAGAAGATGGTTTATTAAAAAAGAACAAAAATGTAAAGAATGTAATTCACATCTGCCAAGAGAAATTTTTCCTCTCCTCCTTTCATTGGCTTCTGATAATCAAAAAAACAATCAAATGTGTAGCAGTTCTCTTTGATGCCTCCTATCTTGATTTTCCATCTGTCTTCCCATCACCGTTTCACCAGTGTTCAAGAAAATGAAAGCCCTCAAAAATAAGGCTCCTTAAAAGCCACTGGTTGCAAAACAGCACAGGTGATGGTCTGGTGCAGAGATTCAGCTCAGTGCAGCTTTACTTGGAGATCATTTCATGTAATTAAAAATGCAGTCTATCCAAGGAGCTAGCAATCTCCTTTGTGGAGAGACAGCTTTTATTAACTAACCTGTTAACTGATATGAAGTTTTAAAATAACTGTCTTTTTGAGATGTGTGAAACAAGATTGAAGTGAGCTTGAATGCAGTTGCCATTTACAAAAATTTAATAACATCCTTTTATCAGTCCTGATGAGAGAGACATGCACATCTTAGTGATTCCTAGGTCCCATTTTCAATTTAGTCCTCTGACAGCTCTCTCCTACCATCTCCACTCCCCGCAACAAAAATAAGGTCAAAAGAGGTGTACATTTCCCTAATGTTTACTGCCCCTTGGGTGTTTAAATTAGGCTGATCTACTTGTGAACCATCTC